>NC_138308.1:63526160-63783660 GCF_965601325.2 Salmo salar
TTTCACACTGACCATGTGCAATGCCATTTAGAATCATCTTAAGCTTTAATCCCCACCCAAACTCTGACCATTTTACTCGCCCGAGCAGAGCTGGTTAGGCTGTTTTCATGTTATCCAGAGCGTTGGTGACTGTAACTGTGCTCCTGGCAACAATTTAATTATGCTTTATTTTGCCAACGTTTACTGACACCGACCATATTCAACCGGTGTTGAGCGTTCGTAAATTCATCAGTTATTATGCGCTCTGGCACACAGACGAGAGTGCTCTGAAGCAGTTTTTGCGGTGACGTTCTATTGAAATGGATACTTGCATTGTTGACTCTTTTTGTAAAATTTTACTATGCAATACATAAAAAAAATCTGCGTTAGACAGGATTACCTACACAAACTGACCAACTCAAATAGACAGAAGCGTGCTATGACAGACCAATCCAAACAAATCTCTTGGCATGTCCAGCCCACTCATTATCTCAGCCAATCATGGGTAGCGGGAAGGTTGCTCGCTTTTTCTGTGGCTTAACCAACTAGGCTCGTAATTTAACAATTTTATTCGTATTTACAGATGGCATACAAGTTTCTTATTAAGGCACATGGAAGTTCACATGTTCGAGAAGGCATTTCTGCCCCAATTTCTTTTTGAAAATTAATAATAGTTTGTTCAAACGGCTCTGCTACGAAGTAGTGAATAAAAATAAAAATTACTTATTTACATAAGTATTCAGACCCTTTGCTATGAGACTTGAAATTGAGCTCAGGTGCATCCTGTTTCCATTGACCATCCTTGATGTTTCCACAACTTGATTGGAGTCCACCTGTGGTAAATTCAATTGATTGGACATGATTTGGAAAGTCACATCTATCTATATAAGGTCCCACAGTTGACAGTGCATGTCAGAGCAAAAACCAAGCTATGAGGTCGAAGGAATTGTCTGTAGAGCTCCGAGACAGATGTGGAATAGAGTCAACACATTGTTCAACACTTTTATAAGCCATCAAATGTGTGTTCTCCCTACTTCCACAACCAGCACTGCAGCTGCAATGAATGAGTATAGCAAAGTGTTTACAGCATCCAACAAACCTCATTGATACAGAACTGTTTTTAGTTGGTTAACGTTGCATCAGCTTACATTTTTTAAGTAATGTTTAAAAACAAATCTGAGCGGTAGATCTCAGCTTGCATTTTGACTCAGTGATCTTGACTCAAAGGTTGGTGACCACTGAACTACACCATCACAATAAATAGATTATTTAATCTAGACAGGTCTAAAGAAACATGATATGAAGAAAATGTTAGGCCCTGATCTGGCTATGCCATATTGCTGTGGGCTACACTAGTTCATTTAACAGACAAGATTTGCTTAGAATTCCATGGCATTATTTTATAGCATGAAGAATACAATTGAACATAGCTCAATAAAATAGAAAGGATATTTTCACTAAACGATTTCCGAGAGAGTGCACACATTCTGTTTTGAGAGATTGACAAAGAAACAGGTCTTCCTAAATCCTCCTTAATTTAGTTATTTATGCAATTTAAGTTGTGATACAAACGTTAGGCTATATGTTTAGATTTTTAATACGTTCCAAGGCTGCATGATACGACTAATGATTATTTGAAAAGAATTGCATGAAAGGCATGACCTCTGCTATGTTTCTGGCACAGGCTGCACAAACTTCATCAGTCTCTCATTCACAATTTGACAAGCACTTGATAATATTCTCACCCATCAGACTATTCTTAATTTAAACTGGTCTTTACATATAGCCTATTAATAATATGTCTATGGAATAATGTTTTATTTATAATGGCCCACAAAAAAATACTTGTCATCCGTAGCCTGCACTCGAATAGCGAATGGAGGTTACGGGCAGTTAAGTTTTTATTATGCAAGCAAGCTTTCCCTAATGTAAATTTAATTAAATTGTCATACATACATACATACATACATACATACATACATACATACATACATACATACATACATACATACATACATACATACATACATACATACATACATACATACCCACATACTCTACCGGTCAAAAGTTTTAGAACACTTACTCATTCAAGGGTTTTTCTGCGATTTTTCGTTTTGTTGCGATTGCGCAATGACTGGGCATACAAGAACACATTTCACTAGGCCTTGTAGGCTACGTGCTCTTCAGGGCCTAGTGAACTCCATTTGGAGTTATTTGGCCACTTTAGATGCAAACCTTATGAAAACATAAAGGCTAGGCTACATGATGTGTGCGACTATGATTTGAAAAAGTCAGAAAGCTGGCCAGCATTCACATGTAATGTAATATTATCACCCATCAGACTATTCTCAATTGAATTTTGTCTTTACAAATGCGAAATAATATATGTGTGAAATTAGTTTTGATTGAGAATAGACCATTTATCATGCACCGGAACAGTGAAAAAACTAAAATACATGTCATGTATACACTTAAATAGCAAATGGAGGACGCTTTTCCCGTGGTTCATTTTCATGCCAGCCAGGTAAGCTACTCCTGTTGTAATACGAGGCAATGTGCTTAATATTACGAATGTTGAGAAATAGATATAGTAGGCCTAGCCTATAGGAAGCAGATGAAATCCTCTTTTTAATAGAGGCCATAAAAACTCTTATCACATAATTGCATAGCCTATAGAAATGTTGAGCAACATGAGCTCATGGGGTCTGATGAAGTGTTTGATTTGATTGCATTTGTCACACCTGTTCCCGCTCTTCCCCCCTGGCGCTTGAGGGCGCCAGGTTCCCCAGCATTGCACACTCCTACCACCATCATTATCCACACCTGCCTTTCCCACGTCACACGCATCAGCGATTATTGGACTCACCTGGACTCTATCTCCCCTGTCATTACCTTCCCTATATATGTCTGGTTCCCTTCTGTTCCCTGCTTCAGCATTGATTGTCGTATGTCCTTGTTTACCCGTGTGCCGACGCTGTGCCTGTCTTGTTACCTGTTTGTTCCTGATTAAATGTTGACTCCCCGTACCTGCTTCTCATCTCCGGCGTCGGTCCTTACAACATTGACATTGATGTCAGGGTGATTAGAGGGACAATAGAGCGCTGAGTACCAGCCCAGTGGATCTGGGATGATTCTGGCTGAGAGTCTGGGCACTTGGCTGAGATTCAGACTCGGCCGACGTCATGTGGCCCGAGTCTGGGCCGCTTTCGGCAGTTTTACTATTGGCTAGGATGCAGGGATTGAACTCGGGCCGATTCAGGTGTGAGTTATCTGGCCCAAATGTAAAATCAGCCAAAAAAGAAATGTCCCCTTTTCAGGACCCAGTCTTTCAAAGATAATTCGTAAAAATCCAAATAACAGATCTTCATTGTAAAGGGTTTAAACACTGTTTCCCATGCTTGTTCAATGAACCATAAACAATTAATGAACATGCACCTGTGGAATGGTCGTTAAGACACTAACAGCTTACAGATGGTAGGCAATTAAGGTCACAGTTACGAAAACTTAGGACACTAAAGAGGCCTTCTACTGACTCTGAAAAACACCAAAAGAAAGATGCCCAGGGTCCCTGCTCATCTGCGTGAATGTGCCTTAGGCATCCTGCAAGGAGGCATGAGGACTGCAAATGTGGCCAGGGCAATAAATTGCGATGTCTTTATTGTGAGACGCCTAAGACAGCGCTACAGGGAGACAGGACGGACAGCTGATCGTCCTCGCAGTGGCAGACCATGTGTAACAACACCTGCACAGGATCGGTACATCCGACCATCACACCTGCGGGACAGGTACAGGATGGCAACAACAACTGCCCGAGTTACACCCTGAATGCACAATCCCTCCATCAGTGCTCAGACTGTCCGCAATAGGCTGAGAGAGGCTGGACTGAGGGCTTGTAGTAAGGCAGGTCCTCACCAGACATCACCGGCAACAACGTTGCCTATAGGCGAAAAAAAGTGCTCTTCACTGACGAGTAGCGGTTTTGTCTCACCAGGAGTGATGGTCGGATTGGCGTTTATCGTCGAAGGAATGAGCGTTACACTGAGGCCTGTACTCTGGAGCAGGATCGATGTGGAGGGCCTATCATGGTCTGGGGCAGTGAGTCACAGCGTCATCAGACTGAGCTTGTCATTTTTATACATTTTTTATTTACCTTTATTTTATTAGGCAAGTCAGTTAAGAACAAATTCTTATTTTCAATGACAGCCTAGAAACAGTGGAGGGGCAGAACGACAGATTTTTACCTTGTCAGCTTGGAGATTCGATCTTGCAACCTTTCGGTTACAAGTCCAACACTCTAACCACTAGGCTACCTGCTGCCCCAGATTGCAGGCAATCTCAATGCTGTGTGTTACAGGGAAGACATCCTCCTCCCTCATGTGGTACCCTTCCTGCAGGCTCATCCTGACATGACCCTCCAGCATGACAATGCCACCAGCCATACTGCTTGTTCTGTGCGTGATTTCCTGCAAGACAGGAATGTCAGTGCTGCTATGGCCAGCAAAGAGCCATTCCCCCCAGACATGTCCGGGAACTTGCAGGTGCCTTGGTGGAAGAGTGGGGTAACATCTCACAGCAAGAACTGGCAAATCTGGTGCAGTCCATGAGGAGGAGATGCACTGCAGTACTTAATGCAGCTGGTGGCCACACCAGATACGGACTGTTACTTTTGATTTTGACCCCCCCTCCTTTGTTCAGGGACACATTATTCCATTTGTTAGTCACATGTCTGTGGAACTTGTTCAGTTTATGTCTCAGTTGTTGAATCTTATGTTCATACAAATATTTACACATGTTAAGTTTGCTGAAAATAAACGCAGTTGAGAGGACTTTTCTTTTTTATTGCTGAGTTTATTATTTGGTGCTCGGGCCAATTCCGGTGTGAGTTATCTGGCCCAAACTGTTGTAGCTACTCTCTGGCAGATGATTACACAGACTGCTTTATATAATTCATATTTCATAATTTCTTTATTTTTCCATATTTTCTCATTGTTTCTGTGATCAAAAATGCAATTATGCACGCAAACTCGGTCACCAGGTGTACGGTGTTTCCTCCGACACAATTTTTTTTTTTGTGGTTGGGGTTGGGTATAATTTCTATGTATAATAGTAATATTTAAAATGACTAAATCGTGTAATTTTGTATTCATTTCTAAAAATTTGCATCGGTCCGCTTCTGTGGGGATTCTGGTAAGATGCCGGCAAAGTCGGCTGAATTCCGTTAGACGGGCCGATTCAGGGCAGTCATTCATTTTGATTCCGGGCAGAGTACGACACCCGATTCTGGGCCGATTCAGTCAGTTCCGACCCCCCGGAAGAGGGCCGCTTCTGAGCCAATTCCTCATTGTGAGCTGGGAGTCCATTAGCGACGGGCAGTTAGCAAGTTTGGTAGGCTACTAATAACCATCAGTGGCATCAGAGTGCAGTTTTGGAGAAGCCTAGTTACCTTGACTGATAGTCATGTGGAATTTGACTGTGGTCATGACTCGTGACCGCCGGTGTGGTGGTAATGGTCACCTTAACAGTCCTTACCTTACTTCATTTTTAAATGACAGACAAAGGAGTCACCAGACCCGATCGCAGGGATGGCTAACTCTAGAGGTCCTGCTGGTCATTTCGGATTTGGGGAAATATGCACAGTTTTTTTTGCACCCAGTGTATGGAATTTTCTGCTGAGCTCTCTGCATTTTCAAGATGTTAATGGAGGACCTCATTGTTGAGGAATGTGTTTGCTTCTTAACTTCTCTAGGGCCGGCGGGACGAAATCGTCCCACCTACGTAACAGCCAGTGGAATCCTGTGGCGCGTTATTCAAATACCTTAGAAATGCTATTACTTCAATTTCTCAAACATATGACTATTTTACACCATTTTAAAGACAAGACTCTCGTTAATCTAACCACACTGTCCGATTTCAAAAAGGCTTTACAACGAAAGCAAAACATTAGATTATGTCAGCAGAGTACCCAGCCAGAAATAATCAGACACCCATTTTTCAAGCTAGCATATAATGTCACAAAAACCCAGAAGACAGCTAAATGCAGCACTAACCTTTGATGATCTTCATCAGATGACATACCTAGGACATTATGTTATACAATACATGCATGTTTTGTTCAATCAAGTTCATATTTATATCAAAAACCAGCTTTTTACATTGGCATGTGACGTTCAGAACTAGCATACTAGCAAACTTCCGGTGAATTTACTAAATTACTCACGATAAACGTTCACAAAAAGCATAACAATTATTTTAAGAATTATAGATACAGAACTCCTCTATGCACTCGATATGTCCGATTTTAAAATAGCTTTTCGGTGAAAGCACATTTTGCAATATTCTCAGTAGATAGCCCGGCATCACAGGGCTAGCTATTTAGACACCCAGCAAGTTTAGCACTCACCAAAGTCAGATTTACTATAAGAAAAATGTTCGTCAGAATGCACTCCCAGGACTTCTACTTCAATAACAAATGTTGGTTTGGTCCCAAATAATCCATAGTTATATCCAAATAGCGGCGTTTTGTTCGTGCGTTCAAGACACTATCCGAAAGGGTAAATAAGGGTTACGAGCATGGCGCATTTCGTGACAAAAAAATTCTAAATATTCCATTACCGTACTTCGAAGCATGTCAACCGCTGTTTAAATTCCATTTTTATGCAATTTTTCTCGTAAAAAAGCGATAATATTCTGACCGGGAATCTGCATTTAGGTAAACAGACGAAAGAAAATAAAGCACGGGGTCGACTCGTGCACGCGCCTAAGCCCATAGTACTCTGATCGGCCACTTGCCAAAAGCGATAATGTGTTTCAGCCAGAGGCTGCCTCGATATCGTTCAGCTTTTTCCCGGGCTCTAAGAGCCTATGGGAGCCGTAGGAAGTGTCACGTTAGAGCAAAGATCCTCAGTCTTCAATAAAAAGAGCCCAGATGAACAACAACTTGTCAGACAGGCCACTTCCCATATAGAATCCTCTCAGGTTTTTGCCTGCCATATAAATTCTGTTATACTCACAGACACCATTCAAACAGTTTTAGAAACTTTAGGGTGTTTTCTATCCAAAGCCAATAATTATATGCATATTCTAGTTACTGGGCAGGAGTAGTAACCAGATTAAATCGGGTACGTTTTTTTATCCGGCCGTGTCAATACTGCCCCCTACCCCCAACAGGTTAAATTGCTTGTAGTATTGTTTGTTCTTATTATGTTGTATGTTTGAATGTTGTACATTTTATAAATTGTGTTCATGCAGGGCTCACTTGGAAAAACAGCCATTGTCTCAAAGGGAGTCCCTGCTAAAATAAAGGTTAAATAATTGTAATTTTTTGGGGATACATCCAAAACAATGGCACAGATAAGTTGCTGTCTTGTCAGGACACTGTGTTGATCACAGTAGGTCGAGGAGATCGCATTGCAAATTAAAAACTAAACTAGAAGCTAGCTAAATAGTTTATTGCTAGCAAATCTGCCAGTATGACAACTGAATTCAACAATATCTGTTGCTGAAAACATCTGGGCAAACCAATAGGGTCTGGCTTCATTAGATAGACCTCCCTCACAAGGAAAGTTGGTCTGTGTGATTCAGTTCAGTCAGCTCTCAGCTGCGCAACATTTGTTCACCAGGAGTATCCGTATAGCCTCTCCCCACAAATTGTCTTCATGTCCAGAATGCACCGCAGAGCAGCTGGAGTCAAACAATCGCTGCCTTACTACGATTCTGCAAAGGGCCCAATCTTTTCTTCAGAACCATGGACAGCAGCCCCTGCCCCAACCTCCTTGCAAGGTTTGAACTGTTTAAATCCTATATAGTCATTATTAGGGCAACCAGAGGACTGTTCAAACAGGTCAAATCACTTGGCCTGTAAAGGCAATCAAATATATGGTCTGCTGGACTCCAGCTCTTGCAGAGAATCGAATCTGAATAGGTCCTGACCGTGAGCCGATTCTCTCCCTTTGATGCTTAATGAGTGTGTGTTCTGAAGTGGCCTGGGAGTGGGGGCCTGCTCATGAAGAGCATTGCCTTAAGTTTAAATTGACGTTTTTAATGGAGGCCGTTTCAATTGATTGTTTCAACGCCCTGAAATGATACTTTAGCTGTTTGCAAGTCTAGCAAGAAGTAGGCTAGATAAACCCTGGATTGCAGGCAGTCCTCCATTTATAATGTTGTATCGAATTCTGTGTCTACACAATGATTTTGGTTTAATTGTGCAGGTGTTCTGTTCATCATGGTATTTGTATTTATTAGGGATCCCCATTAGCTGCTGCCAAAACAATACATAATTTAACATGCCAACACCACCACATATGAACAACACAAAATGTTCAATTCCACCATACAACAATATCACAATGTGTGCATATATATGTGTCTGTACCTTTGTATGTGTCTCTTCACAGTCACCATTGTTCCATGAGGTGTATTTTTACCTGCTTTTTAAATCTGATTATACTGCTTGCATCAGTTACCTGATGTGGAATAGAGTTCGATGTAGACATGGCTCTATTTAGTACTGTGCGCCACCCATAGTCTGTTCTGGACTTGGGGACTGTGAAGAGACCTCTGGTGGCATGTCTTGTGGGGTATGCAACACCTCTTACAAAAACAAGTAATGATAAGGCCAATCTCTCTTCCCCTTTGAGACATGAGAGACTGACATGCATGTCATTAATGTTAGCTCTCCATGTACTTTTAAGCCTCTTTGTGGCACCTGATCACACTACTGAACAGTAGTCTAGGTGCGACAAAACTAGGGCCTGTAGGACCTGCCCTGTTGATACTGTTGTTAAGAAGGCAGCGCAGCAACGCTTTATTATGTACAGACCTCTCCTCATCTTAGCTACTGTTGTATCAATATGTTTAGACCATGACAGTTTACAATCCAGGGTTACTCCAAGCAGTTTAGTCACATCAACTTGCTCAATTTCCACATTATTTATTACAAGATTTAGTTGAGGTTCAGGGTTTAGTGAATGATTTGTCCAAAATACAATGCTTTTAGTTCTAGAAATACTTAGGACTAACTTATTTATTGCCACCCATTCTAAAACTGTCTGCAGACCCTTTTTAAATGTTGCAGTGATTTCACTCACTGTATTAGCTGACGTGTACAGTGTTGAGTAATCCGCATACATAGACACACAGGCTTTACTTAGAGCCAGTGACATGTCGTTATTAAAGATTGAAAAGAGTAAGGGGTCTAGACGGCTGCACTGGGGAATTCCTGATTCTACCTGGATTGTGTTGGAGAGGCTTCCATTAAAGAATACCCTCTGTTCTGTTCGACAAGTAACTCTTTACCTACATTATACCAGGGGGTGTAAAGCCATAACACGTATGTTTTTCCAGCAGCAGACTTATGATTGATAATGTCAAAAGCTGCACTGAAGTCTAACGAGACATCCCCCACCATCATTTTATCATCCATTTCTCTGAGCCAATCATCAGTCATTTGTGTAAGTGCTGTGTTTGTTGAGTGTCCTTCCCTATAAGTGTGCTGAAAGTCTTGTCAATTTGTTTACCCTGAAATAGCATTGTAACTGGTCAAACACCATTTTTTCCAGAGGTTTAGTAACTGGTCGGCTATAGGCTGATTGGTCGGCTATTTGAGCCAGTAAAGGGGGCTTTACTAATCTTGGGTAGCGGAATGAATTTAGCTTCCTTCCAGGCCAGAGGGCACACACTTTCTAGCAGGCTTAAATTGAAGATGTGGCAAAATCGTCCGCCATTATCCTCAGTAATTTTCCATCCAGATTGTCAGACCCCGGTGGCTTGTCATTGTTGTTATTGATAGACAATAATACTTTTTTCACCTCTTCCACATTGACTTTACGGAATTCAAAAGTACAATTCATAATTTGGTCAGATATACTTAGATGTGTAGTGTCGGCGTTTGTTGTTGGCATGTCACCCATAAGTTTGCTTATCTTGTCTTGTCTTATCTTAAAAGTCATTAAAGTAGTTGGCAATATCAGTGGGTTTTGTGATGAGCCATTGATTCAATGAATGATGGAGCCGAGTTGGCTTTTTCCCCCCCAAATTTCATTTAAGGTGCTCCAAAGCTTTTTACTATCATTCTTTATGAAATGTATCTTTGTTTCATAGTATAGATAATTTTTTATTTAGTTTCATCACATGATTTCTTAATTTGCAGTACGTTTGCCAATCAGTTTGGCTGCCAGACTTATTTGCCATACCTTTTGCCTCATCACTCTCAACCATATCACAATGTAGTGTATACCCAAACATCAAACACTGGACCAGGGTGATACAAATGCATTTTTGACCTCTTCATCTCAGAATAAACTTGGAATGTCTAATCTTGATTAGATCTAAGACACAAGACACTACAGTGCAATACAGAAAGCCTCAAATCCATAATTTTAGACAGTAGGCAGACCGTATTGGCTTATCCCACAGGGCACAAACGTAATTCATTGAAATGACATGGAAACAACGTTGATTCAACCAGTGTATGCCCAGTGATATTTGAATTCCAGTTATATGACAGAGGCAGGGCCTCTCTTCGATAATTGTATTTCAAATCAAATGGGAAATGTCAAATAGATCATAACATCCAGCTTTAGTTGCGCTTGCCTCTTAGATGCATGTAAAGCAATCCTGCTGGCCTGGGTATTTTTTAAGTTTTAGCGTCACATGTGGCAAGGATACTCAAGGTGAAGAACCGAGCCGAATGAGAAACTGGTAGCTCAATCGATACTGACTATTTTGAAAGCCTGGTTGTATTAGCTAGTGTAGCCACTGTAAAAGCATCATGGAAGGACACTGGTATTCTCTAGTATGAAATTACAAATCGTTCATGGGGGGTTGTACTGTACGTGGGAGGGGATTCTAGGTGGGTTCACATGATCAGTGTTCATCCCGAAGGTATTTTGTGCTGTTATTCTGTCAGCCTCGCTAAACTGCTGTGAGAGAGTGTTAGACTTACGTTAGTCTCAAGTCGTGGTTCAAATCACCTCAGTTTAGAATATGCAGTAAAATGTTCCCTGCATAGAACTGAACACAGTGGGTTTTACAGTATTAGACTGACCTGACATTGCTGCTAATGGGAAACCAGTCAGGATTTGTTGCTGAGATTAAATGAAAAGGTCCTTAAAAATGCATGACTATAATGAGCTAATTAGGAGAAGAACAATTCTGTAAATTAATCTGCTTTAAGCCCTCCTTGTCCAATAGGCCTCCACTCATTGGGTTAGTCTGAAATGGGAGCAGGAAGCAGGTGGATGTCTACATTAAGGTGACACGAAAGGGCTGCATCAGCATGTTGCCATGCCTATAGTAAGTGTCATATTGTAGTGTGTGACACGTGTCTCTGCTGCTGATAGAGACATATGGGCTTCCTGGTGTTTCCTCTGCGCCGAGGTAAGGTTTGCTGTCTGCGACCTGACCTGCATTGGAGATGACCGTGAACTGACATGCTGACAAAGCAACAGGAAATGCTGTTGGGATTAAGTGACAGATGTGCCAATGACATGTCATTCCAAAAAGTGCGGCCTCAACATGGAGACCACAGAGGGACAGTAGCAATAGTTTATCCGGATCATGTTAGAATTGTATTGATAATTTTAGTGTGGAACTAAAATCAAAAGCAGATAATAAAAAAAAGAGTATGGAATTGATCCCCTTTTACTTTTTAAAAGACAGGTTACTAGTAAAGTATAGAGGGAGACAGGGTTAGTAGGGGCTAAGACGGGGCTCAAAACCCGTCGCCAGGGGGCTTGTGTGGTCCGGAGATGAGAGCGTTGCCGGTCGACCAGACTTTGCCTACAAGGCAGATACTTTTGGGTCAAATAACCAACAACAATTAATATAAAATGAATATTATAGCCCTAACTAAAAAGGTGGAACAACAGCTAAACAGTGCAAGTGGAGGCTGGCCATTTGAAAGGATACCTTGCATGCACCTGAGGCACAACTTAGATCTTCTTCAGGTAGGGATATGTCAGGCCAATGTCGCTGAATGATGATTGTGAAAGAATGAGCACTTAGTGTTCCAACCTGAACACCACATTTGAAATCCTGGAAGACTTCTGTTTTATCTCCCACTGACTTTGTTTATGCATTGAAATTCCTGTCATTCCCAAGTAGTTCAACCTCTTTTGTAGTAGTAGTGTTAGTAGCAGGAACAGCAACAGTATTAGTGAAATTCCACGCTAATGGAATTACTTTGATTCAGCTTTTCCACTTCAAAATGTATACCAAACAAAAAGCATTGATTTAAAAGTTTAACAAACTGAACAATTTTCACAATGTATTTCAAAAACAAATTTACTGGAAGAACTGTGTAGATGCAAAGTTTGGTAACAGAATTACAGTAAAATCTCCCGTTTTTTTAATGCAACCACCTAAGTTAAATATCTGCTCCAAATTAAGATTCAAAGATGTCTGCAGAAAGAATGGGGTGTCAGCTATGACGACTATGATGATAAAAAAAAATGGACTAATTGAACTACAGTAGGGGAAGTTGATTTACATTATGGTAACGGAATTACATCATGAGTCACTTATCTGTACTATACAGAAATGCATAATTATGGATATGAATATCCTTCTCTTCATAGTGATGTATCCTGAATAGGTACACAAAAGGTAGAAATATAGATATTATTCTACACACTCACTATTATTGTAATGAGCTGGACCCCCAAACAAGGCCACATTTGGTTGGTCCGCTACACCCTCAGTAACATTTGCTAAATGTGACCAATACATTTGATTTGGATTTTTATTTGATTTGGTCAAATCTGAAACAATAGGTTTGGACACCACAGAGCAGAAAGAGAAAGATCAGTAAAAATGCTATAACTAAATTGGTAGGTTTACCTTTACTTGTTATTCTGTGAACATTCATTATCCTCCCTCATGAGGGAGAGAAATTTGAAAATATCTTCAAGATATGTGGGTTTTTGGTGATGGAATTACAAGTCAATGGTTCTTAAACTCATAGAAGGAAAAGCATATCTCCAAAACTAAATGTTTGTTTATTAGTTGGTAGGGGTCTTTACTTCAACATTGTGTTTTGATGTATTTCTATTACCTTTTAAGACTTTTTCTGGTAAGACCCCTTTTTTCCCCATCTGTTTTGACCAGATATCAAAGCCTTTGCTTTATATACAGTGAGGGGAAAAAGTATTTGATCCCCTGCTGATTTTGTACATTTGCCCACTGACAAAGAAATGATCAGTCTATAATTTTAATGGTATGTTTATTTGAACAGTGAGAGACAGAATAACAACAACAAAAAATCCAGAAAAACATGTCAAAAATGTTATAAATTGATTAGCATTTTAATGAGGGAAATAAGTATTTGACCCCTCTGCAAAACATGACTTAGTACTTGGTGGCAGGAGGGATTTTGTCTTATATTAAGCAAAGCAGATGGCACCATTTTCTTGTTTTTGAAATTTACGGATAGCCAGTGGCACACTCCAACATTCAGATATAATTTACAAACGAAGCATGTGTGTTTAGTGAGTCCGCCAGATCAGAGGCAGTAGGGATGACCAGGGATGTTCTGTTGATAAGTGTGTGTATTGAACCATTTTCCTGTCCTGCTAAGCATTCTAAATATAACGAGTACTTCTGGGTGTCAGGAAAAATGCAGAGTATTAAGTATAATATTTTCTTCAGGAATGTAGTGAAGTAAATGTAAAAGTTGTCAAAAATGTAAAGTACAGATACCCCCCAAAATTACTTAATTAGTACTTTACACCACTGCCCAGTATTAGTAATAGTTGTAGAAAGTGTTATTATCCCTTTGGGGGAAGTAGGTTTTGCAGCAGAATCATCCATAAAAACAGCAACATCAACCAATTTATTGCCTGTGAACTAATGTACTAATACGGTTCATACTGATCAATAAATGTATTTGCTTGAAGCATGCATTTGTGAAAATGACACAGTATTATTTATCTGGCCTCCAATCAACAAGAGCAGCCTGATTGGAGGGAGAGCAATTTGGATTAGTTCTGTGGGCATGTGGAGCATTGCCTTGTGGGAAATCAGTGATGTCGCATCTCCTGTAATTAGTTGTGCTTGTTAGAAAAATGAAGGGGCTACTAATTAGCAAGTGGGTAGCTTTTTGACTTGTTGTGCCTTTCCTTGAAGATCATTATTATTATTATCTTCTCTAGGCAAATCTAAGAAGCCTTGTGGCAGAGGCGAAAAATAGCTCAGTCTTGCTGCTCAATAGCTTCATGCCTACGTGTGTAGTTTAATGTGTATGTTGTATTTTGATATGTATAGGTGTGCTAAACAGGGCTCATCTGGAAAATAGACCTTGGTCTCAGCATTGACTCCCTGTCAAAATAAGGGTTAAATAAAATAAAAAATGCAGATGCAGTGCATCTAGATAGTTTTTATAGGGGTGACTGCCTGTGACAGACAGCCGCACTGTACGCATGTGCTGGTCGACCCTTGCAGGCTATTCACGACAACATCTTGGATTAGAAACCAGGCCTCCCATTTTCGCATTGAAAAGAGAATTAGCCTTTGGCATCTGGTTAGACTATGATAATTTATCATTTCACCAATTTTAGACAACCAAGAGCTTGATTTGATAGCAACCGAAAGCATAATGTGTTTACATACAGTATTGAGTCATTTGGTATTACGAAAAGCTTGTGACAATTTTGTATACAGAGACCAACACATGACCAATACTGTAAATAAATTATAGCAGATTATAAATTATTACTGTATTAAAGGGATAGTGCGAGCTTTTAACATTTTTATGTCTCTGTGTGCAGTTTGAAGAAAATTGAAGGTAGTTTCACAAGCCATTGCTAGCTAGCGCAATGACTGGAAGTCTACAGGTCACAGTCTCCGAGAATTATTCCATTAATTTGATTTCCATTATCTCACCGGCAAATTAGCACAAAATGTAGCCTACACTGCTTACAGTGGCTTGCGAAAGTGTTCACCCCCTTGGCATTTCCCTATTTTATTGCCTTACAACCTGGAATTAAAATTGATTTTTGAGGGTTTGTATCATTTGATTTACACAACATGCCTACCACGTTGAAGATGTAAAATATGTTTTATTGTGAAACAAACAAGAAATAAGACAAAAAAAAAACACAAGACTTGAGCGTGCATAACTATTCACCCCCCCCCCCAAAGTCAATACTTTGTAGAGCCACATTTTGCAGCAATTACAGCTGCAAGTCTCTTGGGGTATGTCTCTATAAGCTTGGCACATCTAGCCACTGGGATTTTTGCCCATTCCTCAAGGCAAAACTGCTGCAGCTTCTTCAAGTTGGATGGGTTCCTGCTGGTGTACAGCAATCTTTAAGTCATACAGCAGTCTTTAAGTCATTCTCAATTGGATTAAGGTTTGGGCTTTGACTAGGCCATTCCAAGACATGGAAATGTTTCCCCTTAAACCACTCGAGTGTTGCTTTAGCAGTATGCTTAGGGTCATTGTCCTGCTGGAAGGTGAACCTCCGTCTGTCTCACATCTCTGGAAGACTGAAACAGGTTTCCCTCAATAATTTCCCTGTATTTAGTGCCATCCATCATTCCTTCAATTCTGACCAGTTTCCCAGTCCCTGCCAATGGAAAACATCCCCATAGTTGTTCTCGGGTGATGAGAGGTGTTGGGTTTGCGCTAGACATTGCGTTTTCCTTGATGGCCATTTTTTTCTTTATGCAATGGCTTTTTTCTGTCCACTCTTCTGTAAAGCCCAGCTCTGTGGAGTGTACGGCTTGAAGTGGTCTTATGGACAGACACTCCAATCTCCGCTGTGGAGCTTTGCAGCTTCTTCAGGGTTATCTTTGGTCTCTTTGTTGCCTCTCTGATTAATGTCTCCGTGCCTGGTCCGTGAGTTTTGGTGGACGGCCCTCTCTTGGCAGGTTCGTTGTGGTGCCATATTCTTTCCATTTAAATGTTTAATTGTTGTATTTTTCACCCCTTTTTCTCCCCAATTTCATGGTATCCAATTGGTAGTAGTTAGTCTTGTCTCGTTGCTGCAACTCCCGAATGGACTCGGGAGAGGCGACAGTCGAGAGCCATGCGTCCTCCGAAACACAACCCAACCAAGCCAAGCAGCGCTGCTTCTTGACACAATGCCCATCCAACCCTGAAGCCAGCCACACCAATGTGTCGGAGGCAACACTGTACACCTGACAACCGTGTCAGCGTGCACTGCGCCCGGCCCGCCACAGGAGTCGCTAGTGCGCGATGAGACAAGGATATCCCTGCCGGCCAAACCCTCCCTAGCCCGGACGACGCTGGGCCAATTGTGCGCCGCCCCATGGGCCTACCGGTCACGGCCGGCTGCAACAGAGCCTGGACTCGAACCCAGAATCTCTAGTGGCACAGTTAGCACTGCGATGCAGTGCCTTAGACCACTGCCCCACTCGGGAGGCCCTTCTTTCCATTATTTTATAATGGATTTAATGGTGCTCCATGGAATATTCAAAGTTTCTTTTTTTTTTTTATAACCCAACCCTGATCTGTACTTCTCCACAACTTTGTCCCTGACCTGTTTGGAGAGCTCCTTGGTCTTCATGGTGCCGCTTGCTTGGTGGTGCCCCTTGCTTAGTGGTGTTACAGTCCCTGGGGCATTTCAGAACAGGTGTGTGTGTGTGTGTGTGTGTATATATACTGAGATCAAGTGACAGATCATGTGTCACTTAGATTGCACACAGGTGGACTTTATTTAACTAATTATGTGACTTCTGAAGGTAATTGGTTGCATCAGATCATATTTAGGGGCTTCATAGCAAAGGGGGTGAATACATATTCATGCACCACTTTTGTTATTTTTTTCATTTCACTTCACCAATTTGGACTATCTTGTGTATGTCCGTTACATGAAATCCAAATAAAAATCTATTTAAATTACAGGTTGTAATGCAACAAAATAGGAAACACGCCAAGGGGGATGAATACTTTTGCAAGTCACCGAAGTGACTGAAAAAATTACCTACAGTTGCATAAAATCGATCACTTGTTGGCGATCAAAAATCCTTATTGCCTTAAATTGAAACAAACTTTCTCCCCAATTTAAGGCAATAAGGATTTTTGATCGCCAACAAGTGATCAGTTTGGTACTTTCAAACTTTCTTTTGCACTGATCTGGGTTGTAATATGTGTTGAGTTTATCAATGACCTGATTAAATGTATGCACACTTTTACGATTAACTGGTCTGTGCTGTACTTTCCAACATCGTTGAATATTAACTGACTGTAAATACACTTTAACATCCAGAACAACTTTTACTTCTTCACCCAGCTCTTTTTTGGAAGACACAAAATAAGAAGAACATAGGCTATTGGCCATTTGTGTCATTGGATTCGTCTGTAATTATGGAGATGCTTTTTCATTTGTTTTATTTCTTGACTTCAGATGGCGGTCTATTGCACAGTTAATTTTTTTAGTGTAAGGTATTGTAATAGTTTTGCAGCACATACTGTATTATTGTTACCTGCAACAAGCACCCCAGCGGGGTATTGACACTTTTTTTCAAGCGATATTCTGATCTTGAATTAGCCTATCTATTATTTTCTTTGTACTTCTATGGTTGGTTTCACTGGCTATCCCCTTTAACTGCCCCTAATTTACTTATTTTTACAATTTCCGATGACCAGAGATTGAGTTTGTTGGAGAGGATCAGCGTAAGCAAAGTGAGGTGTAGAATCAGGAATCTACAAATACTACACAAACAGACATTGATTGATTGGAGACACTAGCGTGATAATGCTGTAAATACACAGTGCCTCATTTAATTGCCCAAACACAGAGCACTATACATAGTATCAGAGACCAGCAGCCTTCCAGCTGCCAGTTCAGTTCCCATTTTTGTGTCGCCCGGCCCCGTGCTTGAACCAGCAAACGGAAGTCCTCCTCCCTCACCTCTAGGCTACTGCTGTCTCACGAGCTAATCCCCTCATATTTGAATGAGTGGATGTGAAATTCAGATCACTATGATTCTTCTACTTTTAGGACTTTTAATGGATAGCAGAAGTTGCACAGGAGGAACAGGTCTGTTTTACACATACTAATCCATAATCCGTTTCCAGGAATGATGCTGATGTGACATTACATAAGAACTGGGACCTGAGCTGTCGGGATTAGCACGCACAGTGACTCCAGAGGACATGCTAATCTCCCCATGTGATTATTAGTCATGATATTTAACACTGGCTTAATGAGCAAAGCAGTATTATCTGGCATATTTTCCTGTTCCATCTGCCTCTCTGGGTTTCCTTTAACAAAGGTACAGAGAATTTAAGTGGATTTATTTTAAATCAGGGATTATTCAACAGATATGGAATGACTAAGGAAGGTTTTAGTAGTTCAGTCCTGATGAATCTGGACTAAAAGGGAGCTCTAAGTCCTTTTTGTTAGATAAAATGTTTAGGTGTTGGAACCCTGTGACGGGGATGCTCATTCGATCCTCGCATGAGCCCTTCACACTTCTACTCCCTCTATTCCAGCCATACTAAACAAGCAGATCACAGTCTGGATCCGCACCCAGAATGGGGTCAATACGGACCACGGGTCCTGACTTAATGTTTTGGTTGTGCATTGGGAGTTTGTCTGTCATTCACTGACAGACCTTAGAGAGCTATTTATAACCTGTCAGAAATGTCCAGTTGATCAACAAGTGCATGTTAGCTAGGTAGGTAAATTAGGCTAACCTGCTATCTAACCCCCAGGGCCCACATTGATTTTGTTGAGTCACTCGGGGATCATATGAACGCACATAAGACATAGCAAAATGTGTAGAATTGCAGGAAATGTTTAAAGCTGTAACATTTTCTCTCCACCCCATGAAGAGATGTGTAGAATTGCAGAAAATGTGCTTTAAAATATTCTCTCTGCCAACAATAGGGGTGTGAACAGTTTGAGGTTGCATGGGTTGGAATGTGGGGTTTATTCCTACACTGATAAATAACATCCATCTGGACCACCTAGGAAATTTGTGTGACCGGACATTCTCAGATAGTAGTTGAGTACGCTTGCTATACTCAGTCTCCCTGCTTCTGCTCCTATCCTGTCATAGAAAAGAGTAAAACTATATTGGGAGTTTGGTTTAACAGGTTTGACAATGCATTGCTTGCCAACCAACCCTCAGCCCAAGCAGACATAAATAGATTTCACTGTGGGAAATGCAGCTCTTCCATGTTTAGAGGGGTTGCTATGGATGGAGTTATTTTTAATGCAGTGAGTATGTTAATGTAATGACAAAATCTGCAACCTATGCTTTAAGGAACCATACTATTAGGATTATTATTAATCTCAAAGACATTAACATCAATATTTCAATACTTGTGTTTTTTAGGAAATTCAGTTTCCATTTAAAAAAAAATTCTAACTTTTATTTTAACAGGGAAGACATTGAGACATACAGCTGAAGTCGGAAGTTTACATACACCTTAGTCAAATACATTTAAACTCAGTTTTTCACAATTCCTGACTTACTAGTAAAAATTCCCTGTCTTAGGTCAGTTAGAGCACCACTATATTTTAAGAATGTGAACTGTAGTAACTAATAGTAGAGAGAATTATTTCAGCTTTTATTTCTTCCATCACATTCCCAGAAGTTTACATGCACTCAATTAGTATTTGGTAGCATTGCCTTAAACAATTTAAACTTGGGGTCAAATGTTTCGGGTAGCCTTCCACAAGTTGGGTGAATTTTGGCCCATTCCTCCTGACAGAGCTGATGTAAGGTTTGTAGGCCTCCTTGCGCGCACACAGTTTCAGTTCTGCCCACAAATTTTCTATGTGATTGAGGTCAGGGCTTTGTGATGGCCACTCCAATACCTTCACTTTGTTGTCCTTAAGCCATTTTGCCACAACTCTGGAAGTATGCTTGGGGTCATTGTCCATTTGGAAGACCCATTTGCAACCAAGCTTTAACTTCCTGACTGATGTCTTGAGATGTTGCTTCAATATATCCACATAGTTTTACTGCCTCGTGATGCAATCTATTTTGTGAAGTCCCTTTTTCCTCCAAACATAATGGTCATTATGGCCTGTTACGCACACCTCTAGGAAGAGGGAACGCAACACCCTGCTACAACTCAACTCTCCGTGGTGTGAAAGAGGTATGGACTGTAGGTGTGAGTAAGGATGACAAAAAGCAGAGAATTACCATTTACAGGGAATTTATTCCGTCGCACGGTAAGTTTGGGGAAAAGGGGCTGGACGGAACCAAAGCAAAGAAAGTAAATATCAAAGCCCCCTCACCTGCCTACCCACTACTTACCTAACTAGTACCACCTGGTGCACTAACCAAAATACAGGGGATGGTCCGCCCAGGTCTTTCCTAGTGTGCATAGACAACAAACTACTACGGGTAATGTATGCCCGCGGGCCTCTTGCCTAAGCACTCCCTAGGTGCCTTCCCCTTCCCCCCCTGGGAACAAAGGAAACAGAATAACAAACAATTTCACAACAAAACAGAGAAGAAAAAAACTCAGGACATTAAAGAAGCTCTCTCTCTGAGCAACAAACTAACACAGAACATTACAATAAGCTCTCTTAGCAACAACTAACACAGTACATACCAAATGTCTTAACAACCAACATACTATAACCCTCAGCCTCCTCTCTCAGCAAATATCTCTTTCTTCTGAGGAACAGAACACTGGCTTATAAAGCTTCAGAAAGAGTTGTTAATGGGAGACAGCTGCGTCCTGAAGAGGGGGCAGGGTCAGCTCTCCAATCAGCAATGGGGTCGACCAATCAGCTGCTTGGAGAATTTCAGGAAGCCATTTCCTGAAATACCTACATGAAAATATACAAACCAGAAACTGGGGAACGTAACATGGCCAAACAGTTTTATTTTTGTTTCATCAGACCAGAGGACATTTCTCCAAAAAGTATGATCTTTGTCCCCATATGGTGGTTTTGGAGCAGTGGCTTCTTCCCTGCTGAGCGACCTTTCAGGTTATGTCGATATAGGACTGTGGATATACATACTTTTGTACCTGTTTCCTCCAGCATCTTCACAAGGTCCTTTGCTGTTGTTCTGGGATTGATTTGCAATTTTCGCACCAAAGTACGTTCATCTCTAGGAGACAGAAGGCGTCTCCTTCCTGAGCGGTATGACGGCTGCGTGGTCCCATGGTGTATATACTTGCGTATTATTGTTTGTACAGATGAACGTTGTACCTTCAGGTATTTGGAAATTGCTCCCAAGGATGAACCAGACTTGTGGAGGTCTACAATACTTTTCTGAGATCTTGGCTGATTTCTTTTGAATTTTCCCATGTTGTCAAGCAAAGAGACACTGAGTTTGAAGGTAGGCCTTGAAATACATCCACAGGTGAACCTCCAATTGACTCAAAATTATGTCAATTAGCCTATCAGAAGCTTCTAAAGCCATGACAATTTTCTGGAATTTTCCAAGCTGTTTAAAGGCACAGTCAACTTAGTGCATGTAAACTTCTGACCCACTGGAATTGTGATACAGTGAATTATAAGTGAAATAATCTGTCTGTAAACAATTGTTGGAAAAATGACTTGTGTCATGCACAATGTAGTTGTCCTAACCAACTTGCCAAAACTATAGTTTGTTAACAAGAAATTTGTGGAGTGGTTGAAAAATGAGATTTAATGACTCCAACCTAAGTGTATGTAGACTTCCAACTTCAACTGTAGGTCTCTTTTACAAATGCATCTTGTATATACAACAAAAATATACCCATTTTACCCAAACTATACTGAACAAAAATGTAAACGCAACAATTTAAGTTACAGTTCATATAAGGACATCAGTCAATTTAAATAAATTCATTACACCCTAATCTATGGATTTCACATGACTGGACATGGACGCAGCAATGGATGGGTCTTGGAGGGCTAGGGCCCATCCACTTGGGAGCCAGGCCCATCCAATCAGAATGAGTTTTTCTCCACAAAAGGGCTTTATTACAGACAGAAATATTTTAGAGTGGCTTTTTGTTTTCCCCAGCACAATGTGTGTGTTGTCTGTGTATGTTCCAATCTATATACACCTAAAAATTAGGTGTAATGATCATGCTGTTTAATCAGCTTCCTGACACGCCTGTCAGGTGGATAAATGCTCATTAACAGGGATGTAAACAAATTTGTGCACAACATTTTAGAGAAATAAACTTTTTGGGCATATGGAACATTTCAGGGATCTTTTATTTCATCTCATGAAACGTAACAACATGTGGAAAAAATCAAGGTGTCTGAATATTTTCCAAATGCAATTTATATACAGTACCGGTCAAAAGTTACTCATTCAATGATTTTTCTTGATTTTTACTATTTTCTACATTGTAGAATAATAGTGAAGACATCAAAACTATGAAATAACACATATGGAATCATGTAGTAACCCAAAAAGTTTTAAACATTCAAAATATAAAAAGTAGCCACATTTGCCTTGATGACAGCTTTGCACACTCTTGGCATTCTCTCAACCAGCTTCACCTGCAATGCTTTTCCAACAGTCTTGAAGGAGTTCCCACATATGCTGAGCACTTGTTGGCTGCTTTTCCTTCACTCTGCAGTTCAACTCATCCCAAACCATCTCAATTGGGTTGAGGTCGGGTGATTGTGGAGACCAGGTCATCTGATGCAGCACTCATCACTCTCCTTGGTCAAATAGCCTTTACCTGTAGGTGTGTTGGGTCATTGTCCTGTTGAAAAACAAATGATAGTCCCACTACGCGCAAACCAGATGGGATGGTGTATTGCTGCAGAATGCTGTGGTAGCCATGCAGGTTAAGTGTGCCTTGAATTCTAAATAAATCACTGATAATGTCACCAGCAAAGCACCATCACACCTCCTCCTCCCTGCTTCACCGTGGGAACCACACATGTGGAGGTCATCCGTTTACCTACTCTGCGTCTCACAAAGACATGGCGTTTGGAACCAGAAATCTGTAATTTGGACTCATCAGACCAAAGGACAGTTTTCCACCTGTCTAATTTCCTTTGCTCGTGTTTCTTCGCGCAAGCAAGTCTCTTCTTATCGGTGCCCTTTAGTTGTGGTTTCTTTTTAGCAATTCGACCATGAAGGCCTGATTCACGCAGTCTCCTCTGAATAGTTGATGTTGAGATGTGTCTGTTACTTGGAATAATTATTTCATGGTTTTGATGTAAAAATAAAGAAAAACCCTTGAATGAGTAGGTGTGTCCAAACTTTTGACTGGTATTGTACATTTAACCCTACTTGTTCAAGTCCTGATATTTTCTGAAAGAGTTGGGTAACGCGTCTAGTCTGTGTCTTACTTGTTGATATTCAGTGGGCAATCACAGCCTCCGTGCACTAATAAATAGGTGAAAATAAATGGATAAGAAACTATTCCATTCATTTGTCTGAAATCATCCCACAGGCAAATTTGTAAGGATTTTTTTTTCAATTTTCGCCTAAAATGACTTTCCCAAATCTAACTGCCTGTAGCTCAGGCCCTGAAGCAAGGATATGCATATTATTGGTACTATTTGAAAGGAAACACTTTGAAGTTTGTGGAAATGTGAAAGGAGGATAGGAGAATATAACACAATAGATCTGGTAAAAGATAATACAAAGAAGAAACCAGCTGTTCTTTTGTATTTTTTTTGTACCATCATCTTTGAAATGCAAGAGAAAGGCCATAATGTATTATTCCAGCACAAGTGCAATTTAGGTTTTGGCCACTAGATGGCAGCAGTGTATGTGGAACGTTTTAGACTGATCCATTGAACCATTGCCTTTCTGTTCAAAATGTATCAAGACTGCCGAAATGTGCCTAATAAGTTTATTCATAACTTTTCATGTTCAAAATTATGCACTCTCCTCAAACAATAGCATGGTATTATTTCACTGTAATAGCTACTGTAAATTGGACAGTGCAGTTAGATTAACAAGAATTTAAGCTTTCTGCCAATATCAGATATGTCTATGTCCTGGGAAATGTTATTTTTACTTACAACCTCATGCTAAATGCATTACCCTACATTAGCTTAACCGTCCCACGGAACACCGATTCCCGATGAAGTTAACACAAATTGTAGCCTGTATCTTTGTGGTAAAAAAAGGTAATTTAAACATTTGTGTAAATCGTTCACTCCCTATTTTTTTTGTAGCATGTTACGTGTATTGGTCCAGGTCTAGGCAAAGGATAGAAAATACGAGGAGGGTGCTTAGGCTATTGTCAGGGTGCTTACTTTGATTAAAACAAACTTTGTTGGGGGAATGATCCGGGTTGTAATATGAGTTGAGTTTACACTGAGTGTACAAAACATTAAGAACACTAATATTGCCCTCAACAGCCTCAATTTGTTGGGCATGGACTCTACAAGGTGTCGAAAGTGTTCCACAGGTATGCTGGCCCATGTTGACTCCAATGCTTCCCACAGTTGTGTCAAGTTGTCTGAATGTCCTTTGGGTGGTAGACCATTCTCGATAACCACAGGAAACTGTTGAGCGTGAAAACCACAGCAGCGTTGCAGTTCTTGAAACAAACTGGTGTGCCTGGCACCTACTACCATACCCTGTTCAAAGGCACTTAAATCTTTTGTCTTTCCCATTCACCCTCTGAATGGCACACATACACAATCTGGCCTGTTGTCCAGACCTCTGGCAGTCTCTATGGGGGTACCACAGGGTTCAATTCTCGGGCCGACTCTTTTCTCTGTATATATCAACGATGTCGCTTTTGCTGTGGGTGATTCCCTGATCCACCTCTATGCAGACGACACCATTCTGTATACATCTGGCCCTTCTTTGGATACTGTGTTAACTAACCTCCAAACGAGCTTCAATGCCATACAACACTCCTTCTGCAGCCTCCAACTGCTCTTAAACGCTAGCAAAACCAAATGCATGCTTTTCAACCGTTTGCTGCCCGCCCGACTAGCATCACTACTCTGGACGGTTCTGACCTAGAATACGTGGACAACTACAAATACCTACGTGTCTGGCTAGACTGTAAACTCTCCTTCCAGACTCATATCAAACATCTCCAATCCAAAATCAAATCTAGAATTGGCTTTCTATTCCGCAACAAAGCCTCCTTCACTCACGCCACCAAACTTACCCTAGTAAAACTGATTATCCTACCGATCCTCAACTTCGGCGATGTCATCTACAAAATAGCTTCAAATACTCTACTCAGCAAACTGGATGCAGTCTATCACAGTGCCATCCGTTTTGTTACCAAAGCGCCTTATACCACCCACCACTGCGACCTGTATGCTCTAGTCGGCTGGCCCTCGCTACATATTCGTCGCCAGACCCACTGGCTCCAGGTCATCTATAAGTCTATGCTAGGTAAAGCTCCGCCTTATCTCAGCTCACTGGTCACGATAACAACACCCACCCGTAGCACGTGTTCCAGCATATCTCACTGGTCATCCCCAAAGCCAACACCACCTTTAACCCCTTTTTTCCCCATGGATTTGCCTATAGCTTGGGATTAAGAATAGCTTGAGTGGTTTTCCATGTGTCTGATAAATCTCAAGAGTCTGCTGAGAAACACATTTTTAATCAGGAGCCCTTGGTCAGCTATATAATGACTGACATACAGTAGACACAGCACTGCAGTGGTGTCAGTCTCTTGAATCCATTCTCGTCAAATCATCATCACTACGACACTAATGTCTCTCTACTGTCTTCATCTGCCTGTCTCTGGATTGTAAGGCATGCTTCACATCTATGTGCTCTTTTTCTTTCTCCCTCTCTCTTTTCTTCGATGTGAAGGCTGTGAGTCCCGGGGCACCAGAGGATGAGAGCAAGCTGTCGGTAGGTCCTGTCTGGTTTGTCTATGTTTATGTCTGTGTCTATATGGCTAGTCTAACTTCTTTCTCTCCTTCCATACTGTACTCAAGTACCATGCGTTCTCTGTTTTATGGGTCCAACCTGCCTGTAGTATCCCTGTCTTAAAACTTTTTTATTGAACCTTTATTTAACTGGCAAGTCAGAACAAATTCTTATTTACAATGACGGCCTACCTCGGCCAAACCCAGACAACGCTGGGCCAATTGTGCACTGGCCTATAGGACTCCCAATCACGGCCAGATGTGACACAGCCTGGATTCAAACCAGGGACTGTAGTGACGCCTTTTACACTAAGATGCAGTGCCTTAGACCGCTGATCCACTCGGGTCTGTCTTTGCAATTCAAATATTACTCTCTCAGTACGTCACTAGTGCTACTGTGAGTTATTATACAATGATGCCTACAGTTTCAAACACTTGAAGACCAGTTAATATATCCAAAATACTAAAAATAAAGTTATTGATCAGAGAGTGTTTTGCTAAAAGTCCTTCATAACCAAAACAGGCAACAATGAAATATTTACTTTACATTTTGTCCAAAAAGGCCCCAAAACTGTTTTGAACAGCAAAAGGAGAAGTCTCAGCGGATTCCACTAAGCTGCATCCTTATGCCCTTAACAAACAGCGCAGACAGTCTTGTGCGTCCCAAACCGCTCACAACCATATGGCCTTGAGAATTAACAGCTGACACCTCCAGATTGGGCCGAAGCATCACCACAGGCCAGCCAAAGCGGGCACACTCAAAACAGCTGACGCCTATGACGGTGGCCGATATCCCAGATATCTCAAGTTCAGCTCAAACCACCAGAGTAACCTTGGCACGGCTATTTGGGCTATTTTGGCGATATCATGATGACCACTTTAGCTGTAATGGAGTGGTGCATTCTGTGTGATACCCCTGGCCCTGTGCCCGTTTTAGCATTAGCTGCTATTGAATTAAGCTTACATTTAGCTTGTGGCTTTCATGCAAAGGATGAACGGTGAATCATATGCAACAGAGTCTCATTAAAGATTATGGTATTGGGCACAGTAGACCTGTCAGAAAGGGCTTTGATTTCTGTGTTGGAGGTGGAACTGCGTTAGAGCTGTCAAATCCACAAGCGGCTCCTGACAATATACTGTACCTAAAGCGGACATTGCCATTGGCTGCATAGAGTTGCATTAACAGAAATCCCATGCAGCCTTGTTGACGAAACGTGTTTTACTAGCCTGAGTTACAATACATTTTTCACATTGGAATTTTACAAACATTCACATTAATTGTGTGTTTGGTGTAGGCTTACCTTGGCCTGACAGTTTTAATAGCCGTGTAATTCTCTCTGAGAAAAGTTGAGAATTCCCTGTCAAGTAGAGGGACAAGGAAGCCCAGCTAGCTTAGCTAGCCTGTAGCCTCAAACGGAGGACGCTAACAAACGTATTCAACGCTACAGGAGCTGTGTTTATTCTGCTTTATTACGGGGCAATGTAGACCTCCCAGACTTTCAATATAGCAACTGTTTGCTTGCAGAGGACTACAGGGGCAAAGTGGCTACTCTTAGCAAACAAGTAGCAGACTTACACAAGCTACTGGGGAATCCACGGCCGCCTACATTTTCTTTCTCTTCTACCCCAGTAGCCGAACATCGCTCTGGCCTGGTAGAAGTGTCACTGCCATGTCGGCTCTCCATAGCCGACTGGCCGGTACTCTGCAGGGATCCCTCCCCGAAGGAGTCTTCCCCTTCCCTAGAGAATGGAGTTAGTAGGATGCTCCTGAATGACTTGGTGGATGTTCCTGTTCTCAATCCTACCAACCAGTCATGGAGATATGTCACTCGCAGTGGAAGTCGAAAACAGCAACCTCTGGCAACGGGGGCCTCCTTGTCGAAGTTAAGCCCGGACTGGACTCAGTCCAGAAACAGCTTCGCTGCCCTGAATCCAGAGGTTCTGGCGCCTTCTTCCCTGGGGGCTTCTGATATGAGATCGGATGTTCTGTCTCCCTCTCCTGTGGCTTCTACCTCAGGTTCAGATCCTCAGAGTGCCCCCTCATCAGACCGTGAGACAGTCTAATACTCCATCTCATTCATCATCCACGACGTATACTACAGCTGGCTTGGGTCCATCGGGTCCCACCACCGTTCAGTCCTCGGGAGGTTTGCGAAAGAACGGCCGGACCTCATCAGCCATTGCACTAGCTGTCGTCATCGGCAGCTCTATGGAAAGAAACATCTCAGTTCCTGGGGCAAACACCCTTTGCTATCCTGGAGCATAACAAGGCTGCTTCCGAACATTCTGCGACAGCTGCCGGGAGCTGACACAGTCATAGTCTATGTGGGGTCTAGGAGGGCTAACTCCGAACTGCTGAAAATGTATTTTAAAGGAGGGCTAGCTCTGAAGAATTCCCAAAAGCTGGCAATTATTTCAGGTCTGGTACCAACGTTGGGCCGTGGGTGTGGAAGATTCAGCAGGCTACTAGCATTACACACCTGGCTAAACGTTTCCTGTAGCTCTGTTGGAATATCTTTTGTAGATAACTTTGACACCTTTTGGAAACAGAAGATGCTCTACATGAATGACGGCGTCCATCCAAATCATCTTCGCTCCTAGACTCTGTCCACACATTTCAAGGCTGCATTGAGACAAGGACTTATCAATGACTCAACCGCAGCTCAAATAATCCCTACCGTTGTAATGGTGAGTTGTAGTAATGCTGCAGAAAATGTACATAATCCCAGGTGTGTTGGCAGTCACAATGAAAGTAACTTTTATGTCCCTCCAACTAATGCCTCTGTCGATCCTATATCTATTGTATACAGTAATCATGTGTCTATGAACCAGCATTATATTGTTAGCACTGAGGTGGTGTGCCCTAGTAGGAAGTCCACTGTGTGCAGCTCACCCTGAACTATCAGCTCAAACATACAGTAAATAATAATAAGCTTCCCAGTAAAGCAATACAAAAAATCTAGCATTCCAGAAAAGTGATAAAAATAAAAAAAGGTTTATGAAATGAATAACTTGCTAGTAACAGATGACATTCATATTCTGACTATCTGAAACTCACTCAGATAATACATTTAATGATACAGTGGTAGCAATACATGGCTTTAACATCTACAGAAAAGACAGAAACACCAATGCGGTGTTGCAGCCTATATACAGAGCCACATTCCTGTAAAGCTTAGAGAGCATCTCATGTTAAATACTATTGAAGTAATATGGCTACAGGTTCACCAGCCTCACCATTCTTGAGGGAAGCTGCTATAGACCAAGTGCTAACAGTCAGTTTCCGGATAATATATATGAAATGTATGTGATTTTCAACAGAGGTATATTTTCTGGGTGACCTTAATATTGACTGGCTTTCATCAAGCTGCCCACTCAAGAAAAAGCTTCAATCTGTAACCAATGCGTGAAACTTGGTTCAGGTTATCAGTCAACCAACCAGGGTATTTACAAACAACACAGGAATTCAATTAAATCATGTATTGATCACATCTTTACTAATGTTGCAGAAATCTGCTTTAAAGCTGTATCCAAATCCATCGGATGTAGTGATCACAATATAGTAGCTATATCTAGGGAAACCAAAGTTCCAAAAGCTGGACCTAATATAGTAAATACATGAGGTCATACAATACATTTTGTAGTGATTCCTATGTAGAGGATATAAATAATATTTGCAGGTCTGTGGTGTGTAATGAGGAGCAACCAGATGCTGCACTTGACACATTAATGAAATTGCTTATTCCAGTTACTAACAAGCATGCACCAATTAACAAAATGACTGTAAAAACGGTTAAATCCCCATGGATTGATGAGGAATTAAAAAGAGGGATGAGGTAAAAGGAATGGCAAATAAGTGTGGCTACACGACCGATTGGCAAACGTACTGCAAATTGAGAAATCATGTGACTAAACTGAAAAAAAAGAATAAACTATACTGTGAAACAAAGATAAAATATATAAAGACTGATAGTAAAAAGCTTTGGAGTTTGCAAAAAGGGAAACTCAGCTCTATCATGCCGACACTACACATCCAAGTATAACTGTCCAAATTATTAAAGACAAGCATTGTCATTTTGATTTCTGAAAAGTAAGTGTGGAAGAGGTGAAACATTATTGTCTGACAACTTGAATGAAAACTTACTGCGGAAAATAGCGGACGATATTGCCACTCCTATTTGCTATATCTTCAATCTAAGCCTACAGTTGAAGTCGGAAGTTTACATACACCTTAGCCAAAAACATTTAAAAACTCAGTTTTTCACAATTCCTGACATTTTATCCTAGTAAAAAATTCATTGTCTTAGGTCAGTTAGGATCACCACTTTATTTTAAGAATGTGAAATGTCAGAATAATAGTAGAGAGAATGATTTATTTCAGCTTTTATGTCTTTCATCACATTCCCAGTGGGTCAGAAATTTACATACACTCAATTAGTATTTTGTAGTATTGCCGTTAAATTGTTTAACTTGGGTCAAACGTTTGGGTAGCCTCCACAAGCTTCCCACAATAAGTTGGATGAATTTTGGCCCATTCTTCCTGACAGAGCTGGTGTAACTGTGTCAGGTTTGTAGGCCTCCTTGCTTGCACACGGTTTTTCAGTTCTGCCCACAAATTGTCTATAGGAATGAGGTCAGGGCTTTGTGATGGCCACTCCAATACCTTGACTTTGTTGTCCTTAGGCCATTTTGCCACAACTTTGGAAGTATGCTTGGGGTCATTGTCCATTTGGAAGACCCATTTGCGACCAAGCTTTAACTTCCTGACTGATGTCTTGAGATTTTGCTTCAATATATCCACATCATTTTCCTACCTCATGATGCCATCTATTTTGTGAAGTGCACCAGTCCCTCCTGCAGCAAAGCACCCCCACAACATGATGCTGCCACCCCCGTGCTTCATGGTTGGGATGGTGTTCTTCGGCTTGCAAGCCTCCCCTTTTTTTCCTTCAAACATAACAATGGTCATTATGGCCACACAGTTCTATTTTTGTTTCATCAGACCAGAGGACTTTTCTCCAAAAAGTGTGGTCTTTGTCCCCATGTGCAGTTGCAAACCGCAGTCTTACTTTTTTATGGTGGTTTCAGAACAGCGGCTTCTTCCTTGCTGAGCTGCCTTTCAGGTTATGTCGATATAGGACTGGTTTTACTGTGGCTATAGATACTTTCGAACCTGTTTCCTCCAGCATCTTCACAAGGTCCTGGGATTGATTTGTACTTTTCGCACCAAAGTACGTCTCTAGGAGACAGAACTTGAGCGGTATGATGGCTGCGTGGTCCCATGGTGTTTATACTTGTGTACTATTGTTTGTACAGATGAACATGGTACCTTCAGGCGTATGGAAATTGCTCCCAAGGATGAACCAGACTTGTGTAGGTCTACAATTCTTTTTTCTGAGGTCAAAGCTGATTTCTTTTGATTTTCACATGATTTCAAGCAAAGAGGCACTGAGTTTGAAGGTTGGCCTTGAAATACATCCACTGGGGCACCTCCAATTGACTCAAATGATGCCAATTAGCCTATCGCAAGCTTCTAAAGCCATGACATAATATCCTGGAATTTCCAAGCTGTTTAAAGGCACAGTCAACTTAGTGTATGTAAACTTCTGACTCACTGGAATTGTGATACAATGAATTATAAGTGAAATAATATGTCTGTAAACAGTTGTTGGAAAAATTACTTGTGTCATTCACAAAGTAGATGTCGTAACCGACTTGCCAAAACTATAGTTTGTGAACAAGAAATTTGTGGAGTGGTTGAAAAACTACTTTTAATGACTCCAACCTAAGTGTATGTAAACTTCCGACTTCACCTGTACGTAAATTGTGTGCCCTCAGACCTAAAGGGAAGCAAAAGTAATTCCGCTTCCCAAGAATAGTAAAGCGCCCTTTACTGTCTCAAATAGCAAACCAATTCAGCCTGTTACCAAGCCTTTGTAAACTTTTGGATAAAATGTTGTTTGACCAGATACAATGCTATTTTATATTAAACAAATTGACAGACTTTCTGCACGCTTATAGGGAAGGACATTTAACACAAATGACTGACTGAGGTTTGGCTGAGAGTCTGACAGAAATTGGCTGAGAGAAATTGCTGATAAAAATATTGTGGGAGCTGTTTTAGACTTCAGTATGGCTTTTGACATTATTGATCATAGTCTGCTGATGGCAAAACGTATGTGTTATGGATTTACACACCCTGCTTTAATGTAGATGAAGAGTTACTTGTCGAACAGAACACAGAGGATATTCTATAATGGAAGCCTCTCCAACACAATCCAGGTAGAATCAGGAATTCCTCAGTGCAGCTGTCTAGACCCCTTACTCTTTTCAATCTTTACTAATGACATGTCACTGGCTCTAAGTAAAGCCTGTGTGTCTATGTATGCGGATTACTCAACACTGTACACGTCAGCTAATACAGTGAGTGAAATCACTGCAACATTTAAAAAAGGTCTGCAGACAGTTTTCGAATGGGTGGCAATAAATAAGTTAGTCCTAAGTATTTCTAGAACTAAAAGCATTGTATTTGGGACAAATCATTCACTAAACCCTGAACCTCAACTAAATCTTGTAATAAATAATGTGGAAATTGAGTAAATTGAGGTGACTAAACTGCTTGGAGTAACCCTGGATTGTAAACTGTCATGGTCAAAACATGTTAATGCAACAGTAGCTAAGATGGGAAGAAGTCTGTCTATAATAAAGCTCTGTTCTGCCTTCTAAACAACACTATCAACAAGACATGTCCTACAGGCCCTAGTTTTGTCACAGCTGGAATACTGTCCAGTCGTTTGGCCAGGTGCCACAAGCCTTTGTCCTTCAGGTATTTCCTTAGGGGAACAGCCAAGGACTTGAAAGGATTGTGTAATGGTGCCATTGTTTGTTTGACAGCGTTGACCTCCTTTTGCAGGCTAGGCCACGGCTCCAGAGAGGTGGCAGCTCAGCCTCCCTGCACAACAGCCTGATGAGAAACAGCATCTTTCAGCTTATGATCCACACACTGGACCCACTCAGTGAAGGTAAGCAGTTATCCAACATGTCTTGCTACTAATGATTACACAAAGCGACATGGTATGCCTTGGTTTTATCTTTGCCTGGTTCCACTTCCATACAGTGCCAGAAGGTTAACGGGTGTTCATAATCCTGGTCCTCTTCAGGTTAACCCAGGACTTTCTGTCACTCGACCAACGTTCAATGGAGAGAGGTTGAGTTGTTGCACATACGTTTTTGCAATTAGATGGATTCTAATAGAATCATGTTCTTCATGGCTATTTGATAAATAAATATAGAACACACCATAAAACCTATATTCCGATGCTGTGAAATGGATATGTCTTCATTCTACCATAAATGTAGCACTATCCACTACTATCCCACTCAGAGCAGTACAGTAGCATAATGTACTTCTAGTCACTTGCTTACAGTATAGCTCTGAGAGCTGTAAATAACATTCCAGGTTAAACCTGTGGCTTCGGCCCTATAATTTATATTGTGATTTATTGTAGCAGAATTTTGCTTGTTATTTCAGACATGGTCTCTGTGAACATATACAGTACCCCATAGGAGCCTAGTGAGGGGAGGACGGCTCATAATAATGGCTGGAATAGAGTGAATGGAATGGCATCAAACACATGGAAAGAACAGAAAGGCCCACGCACTGTACATCCCCCTAATAACCACCAAAGTTTATTTGTCACGTGCTCCGAATACAACAGGTGTAGACCTTATAGTGAAATGCTTATTTACAGGCTCTAACCAACAGTGCAATTTCAACAAACAAAAAAAGTATTAGGTAAACAATAGGTAAGTAAAGAAATAAAAAAACTATAGTAAAAAAGACAGTGAAAAATAACAGTAGTGAGGCTGTATACAGTAGCAAGGCTATAACAGTAGCGAGGCTATATACAGGCACCGGTTAGTCAGGCTGATTGAGGTAGTATGTACATGTAGATATGGTTAAAGTGACTGCATATATGATAAACACAGAGAGTAGCAGTAGCGTAAAAGAGGGGCTGGCGGGTGGGGGATGGCGGGACACAATGCAGATAGCCCGGTTAGCCAATGTGCGGGGGCACTGGTTGGTTGGGCTAATTGAGGTAGTATGTACATGAATGTATAGTTAAAGTGACTATGCATATATGATAAACAGAGAGGAGCAGCAGCGTAAAAGAGGGGTTGTGGGGGCACACAATGCAAATAGTCCAGGTAGCCATTTGATTACCTGTTCAGGAGTCTTATGGCTTGGGGGTAAAAACTGTTGAGAAGCCTTTTTGTCCTAGACTTGGCACTCCGGTACCGCTTGCCATGCGGTAGTAGAGAGAACAGTCAATGACTGGGGTGGCTGGGGTCTTTGACAATTTTTAGGGCCTTCCTCTGACACCGCCTGATGTAGAGGTCCTGGATGGCAGACAGCTTATCCCCAATGATGTACTGAGCCGTACGCACTACCTTCTGTAATGCCTTGCGGTTTGAGGTCGAGAAGTTGCCGTACCAGGCAGTGATGCAACCAGTCAGGATGCTCTCGATGTTGCAGCTGTAGAACCTTTTGAGGATCTTAGGACCCATGCCAAATATTTTTCGTTTCCTGAGGGGGAATAGGCTTTGTCGTGCCCTCTCCACGATTGTCTTGGTGTGTTTGGACAATTCTAGTTTGTTGCTTTGAGGGTAATATGGTTTTGAACGCTGAGCTGTAGTCAATGAATAGCATTCTCACGTAGGTGTTCCTTTTGTCCAGGTGGGAAAGGGCAGTGTGGAGTGCAATAGAGATTTCATCATCTGTGGATCTGTTTGGGCGGTATGCAAATTAGAGTGGGTCTATAGTTTCTGGGATAATGGTGTTGATGTGAGCCATGACCAGCCTTTCAAAGCACTTCATGGCTACGTATGTGAGTGCTACGGGTCTGTAGTCATTTAGGCAGGTTACCTTTGTGTTCTTGGGCACAGGGACTATGGTGGTCTGTTTGAAACATGTAGGCATTACAGACTCAATCAGGGACAGGTTGAAAATGTCATTGAAGACACCTGCCAGTTGGTCAGCACATGCCCGGAGCACAGGTCCTGGTAATCCATCTGGCCCCGCAGTCTTGTGAATGTTGACCTGTTTAAAACCTCTTTGGGCTAGGCGTGCCGCTAGCGCCCCACCTCGACAACATCCGGTGAAATTGCAGAGCGCGAAATTCAAAATACAGAAATCGTAATATTAAACATTCATGAAAATACAACTGTCTTACATCATTTAAAAGCTTGACTTCTTATTAATCCAACCGCTTTGTCAGATTTCAAAAAGGCTTTAGTGGCGAAAGCATCCCTTACGATTATCTGAGGACCAGCATTAAAAACATTTTCCAAACCGTCAGAAATAGCGCTAAAATAAATCACTTACCTTTGAAGATCTTCATCTGTTTGCAATCCCAAGGGTCCCAGATACACAACAAATGGTTGTTTTGTTCGATAAAGTGCTTCTTTATATCCCAAAAAAGTCAGTTTAGTTGGCGCGTTTGATTCAGTAATCCACTCGTTCAACATGCAGACAAAGGAATCCCAAAAGTTACCAATAAACTTCGTCCAAACGACATTTCTAATCAATCCTCAGGTACCCTAATATGTAAATGAATGATACAATTTAATACGGAATGTAGTATGTTCAATACCGGAGATAAATAACGAAGTGTGCGCCCTCATCCACGCGCGCCACAAGACTACAGTCCAAATGAGAGCCACCTTGAAAAAACACCTGAGTGTTTTCTATCCAATGCTACCAATTATATGCATATCCTAGCTTCTGGGCCTGAGAAACAGGCAGTTTACTTTGGGCACGTCAGTCATCAGAACTTCTGAATACTGCCCCCTAGCCTTAAGAAGTTTTAAAGGTCTTTCTCACGTCGGCTACGGAGAGTGTGATCACACAGTCGTCCGGAAGAGCTGATGCTCTCATGCATGCCTCAGTGTTGCTTGCCTCGAAGCGAGCATAAAAGTGATTTAGCTCGTCAGGTAGGCTCGTGTCACTGGGCAGCTCGTGGCTGTGCTTCCCTTTGTAGTCTGTAATAGTTTGCAAGCCCTGCCACATAAGACGAGCATCGGAGCCAGTGTAGTACGATTAAATTTTAGCCCTGTATTGACGCTTTACCTGTTTGATGGTTCGTCAGAGGGCATAGCAGGATTTCTTATAAGCTTCCGGGTTTGAGTCCCGCACCTTGAAAGCAGCAGCTCAACCTTTTAGCTCAGTGCGAATTTTGCCTGTAATCCATGGCTTCTGGTTGGGGTATGTACGTACGGTTACTGTGGGGACGATGTCCTCGATGCACTTATTGATAAAGCCAGTGACTGATGTGGTGTACTCCTCAATGCCATCGGAAGAATTCTGGAACATGTTCCAGTCTGTGATACCAAAACAGTCCTGTAGTTTAGCATCTGCTTCGTCTTACCACAAGGAATCCACAAGGAAGTTTGTCAGGTCAAAGGAAACCATTTGTTTGATGTGTTTAATGTCATTAATACCATACCTATCCATTCATCCCATTCCAGCTATTACTATGAGCCCGTTCTCCAATAAAGTGCCACGAACCACTCACTGACAGTGAGTCATGGTGTCTATCAGTCTCCCTGCTCTGTTTCTTTCTTGTGTCACTGAGCTCACTAAAAACGGTGGGCACCTCAATTCCCCCATGTGAGATGAGGTCTTAATTTCCATCTCATATCTGAAGGGGAGGATGGAGTCAAATAATGCACCTGCTGTTTTAGCCATTTGTAATTTAGCCAACTTTTTGCAAATTATAAGTCTTTAGGCATTCCCTGCTTAAGATTGGTCCTGACCATGGACTACGTTGAAGTTATTTTCCTATCACTACTGTCTATCTTCAAAACAATGTGACATCAGTAATGAAAAAATATATGGTGCTTGTGAGCTCAAGTAAATTCCAGATCCAGTCCAAATTAAGACTATCAATATTATTTTATTTGCTTGAGCTATGCCTCTGGCCTGAAATCCAGTGTCACTTCTCCAAGGACATAATAAGATAAATATAGCTACAGTGCCTTCAGAAAGTATTCATACCCTTGACTTATTCCACATTTTGTTGTGTTACAGCCTGAATTCAAAATTGATTAAATGTGTTTTTTTTCACCCATCCCCATAATAACAAAGTGAAAACATGTTTGTAAATATATTGAAAATGAAATACAGAAATATCAAATGTACATAATTATTCGCACCGAGTCAATACTTCGACGCCGATTAAAGCTTTGAGTCATCTTGGGTATGTCTGTATCAGCTTTGCACATCTGGATTTTGACATTTTCTCCCAGTCTTCCTTGCAGATTTTCTCAAGCTCTGTTACGTTAGATGTGGAGTGGCGGTGAACAGCAATCTTCAATCAAATCAAATCAAATCAAATTTATTTTTATATAGCCCTTCGTACATCAGCTGATATTCTCAAAGTGCTGTACAGAAACCCAGCCTAAAACCCCAAACAGCAAGCAAAGCATGTGAAAGAAGCACGGTGGCTAGGAAAAACTCCCTAGGAAAAACTCCCTAGAAAGGCCAAAAACCTAGGAAGAAACCTAGAGAGGAACCAGGCTATGAGGGGTGGCCAGTCCTCTTCTGGCTGTGCAGGGTGGATATTAAAACAGAACATGGTCAAAATGTTAAAATGTTAAAATGTTCATAAATGACCAGCATGGTCAAATAATAATAATCATAGTAGTTGTCGAGGGTGCAACAAGCACGTCCGGTGAACAGGTCAGGGTTCCATAGCCGCAGGCAGAACAGTTGAAACTGGAGCAGCAGCACGGCCAGGTGGACTGGGGACAGCAAGGAGTCATCATACCAGGTAGTCCTGAGGCATGGTCCTAGGGCTCAGGTCCTCCGAGAGAAAGACAGAAAGAGAGAAAGAGAGAATTAGAGAGAGCATATTTAAATACACACAGGACACCGGATAAGACAAGAGAAATACTCCAGATGTAACAGACTGACCCTAGCCCCCCGACACATAAACTACTGCAGCATAAATACTGGAGGCTGAGACAGGAGGGATCAGAAGACACTGTGGCCCCATCCGATGATACCCCCGGACAGGGCCAAACAGGCAGGATATAACCCCACCCACTTTGCCAAAGCACAGCCCCCACACCACTAGAGGGATGTCTCCAACCACCAACTTACCGTCCTAAGACAAGGCCGAGTATAGCCCACAACGATCTCCGCCATGGCACAACCCAAGGGGGGGGGGGGGGGGGGGGCGCCAACCCAGACAGGAAGACCACGTCAGTGACTCAACCCACTCAAGTGACGCACCCCTCCCATGGACGGCATGGAAGAACACCAGTAGGCCAGTGACTCAGCCTCTGTAAAAGGGTTAGAGGCAGAGAATCCCAGTGGAAAGAGGGGAACCGGCAAGGCAGAGACAGCAAGGGCGGTTCGTTGCTCCAGCCTTTCCGTTCACCTTCACACTCCTGGGCCAGACTATACTTAATCATAGGACCTACTGAAGAGATAAGTCTTCAGTAAAGACTTAAAGGTTGAGACTGAGTCTGCGTCTCTCACATTGGTAGGCAGACCATTCCATAAAAATGGAGCTCTATAGGAGAAAGCCCTACCTCCAGCCGTTTGCTTAGAAATTCTAGGGACAATTAGGAGGCCTGCGTCTTGTGACCGTAGCGTACGTGTAGGTATGTACGGCAGGACCAAATCGGAAAGATAGGTAGGAGCAAGCCCATGTAATGCTTTGTAGGTTAGCAGTAAAACCTTGAAATCAGCCCTTGCCTTAACAGGAAGCCAGTGTAGGGAGGCTAACACTGGAGTAATATGATCAAATTTTTTGGTTCTAGTCAGGATTCTAGCAGCCGTATTTAGCACTAACTGAAGTTTATTTAGTGCTTTATCCGGGTAGCCGGAAAGTAGAGCATTGCAGTAGTCCAGCCTAGAAGTAACAAAAGCATGGATTAATTTTTCTGCGTCATTTTTGGACAGAAAATTTCTGATTTTTGCAATGTTACGTAGATGGAAAAAAGCTGTCCTTGAAACAGTCTTGATATGTTCTTCAAAAGAGAGATCAGGGTCCAGAGTAACGCCGAGGTCCTTCACAGTTTTATTTGAGACGACTGTACAACCATCCAGATTAATTGTCAGATTCAACAGAAGATCTCTTTGTTTCTTGGGACCTAGAACAAGCATCTCTGTTTTGTCCGAGTTTAAAAGTAGAAAGTTTGCAGCCAACCACTTCTTTATGTCTGAAACACAGGCTTCTAGCGAGGGCAATTTTGGGGCTTCACCATGTTTCATTGAAATGTACAGCTGTGTGTCGTCTGCATAGCAGTGAAATTTAACATTATGTTTTCGAATGACATCCCCAAGAGGTAAAATATATAGTGAAAACAATAGTGGTCCTAAAACGGAACCTTGAGGAACACCGAAATTTACAATTGATTTGTCAGAGGACAAACCATTCACAGAGACAAACTGATATCTTTCCGACAGATAAGATCTAAACCAGGCCAGAACTTGTCCATGTAGACCAATTTGGGTTTCCAATCTCTCCAAAAGAATGTGGTGATCGATGGTATCAAAAGCGGCACTAAGATCTAGGAGCACGAGGACAGATGCAGAGCCTCGGTCTGACGTCATTAAAAGGTCATTTACCACCTTCACAAGTGCAGTCTCAGTGCTATGATGGGGTCTAAAACCAGACTGAAGCGTTTCGTATACATTGTTTGTCTTCAGGAAGGCAGTCAGTTGCTGTGCAACAGCTTTTTCTAAAATTTTGGAGAGGAATGGAAGATTCGATATAGGCCGATAGTTTTTTATAATTTCTGGATCAAGATTCGGCTTTTTCAAGAGAGGCTTTATTACTGCCACTTTTAGTGAGCTTGGTACACATCCGGTGGATAGAGAGCCGTTTATTATGTTCAACATAGGAGGGCCAAGCACAGGAAGCAGCTCTTTCAGTAGTTTAGTTGGAATAGGGTCCAGTATGCAGCTTGAGGGTTTGGAGGCCATGATTATTTTCATCATTGCGTCAAGAGATATAGTACTAAAACACTTTAGTATCTCCCTTGATCCTAGGTCCTGGCAGAGTTGTGCAGACTCAGGACAATGGAGCTTTGGAGGAATACCCAGATTTAAAGAGGAGTCTGTAATTTGCTTTCTAATGATCATGATCTTTTCCTCAAAGAAGTTCATAAATTTATTACTGCTGAAGTGAAAGCCATCCTCCATTTGCGAAGGCTGCTTTTTAGTTAGCTTTGCGACAGTATCAAAAAGAAATTTCGGATTGTTCTTATTTTCCTCAATTAAGTTGGAAAAATAGGATGATCGAGCAGCAGTAAGGGCTCTTCGATACTGCACGGTACTGTCTTTCCAAGCTAGTCGGAAGACTTCCAGTTTGGTGTGGCGCCATTTCCGTTCCAATTTTCTGGAAGCTTGCTTCAGAGCTCGTGTATTTTCTGTATACCAGGGAGCTAGTTTCTTATGACAGATGTTTTTAGTTTTTAGGGGTGCAACTGCATCTAGGGTATTGCGCAAGGTTAAATTGAGTTCCTCGGTTAGGTGGTTAACTGATTTTTGTCCTCTGACGTCCTTGGGTAGGCAGAGGCAGTCTGGAAGGGCATCAAGGAATCTTTGGGTTGTCTGAGAATTTATAGCACGACTTTTAATGCTCCTTGGTTGGGGTCTGAGCAGATTATTTGTTGCAATTGCAAACGTAATAAAATGGTGGTCCGATAGTCCAGGATTATGAGGAAAAACATTTAGATCCACAACATTTATTCCATGGGACAAAACTAGGTCCAGAGTATGACTGTGGCAGTGAGTAGGTCCAGAGACATGTTGGACAAAACCCACTGAGTCGATGATGGCTCCGAAAGCCTTTTGGAGTGGGTCTGTGGACTTTTCCATGTGAATGTTAAAGTCACCAAAAATTAGAATATTATCTGCTATGACTACAAGATCCGATAGGAATTCAGGGAACTCAGTGAGGAACACTGCATATGGCCCAGGAGGCCTATAAACAGTAGCTATAAAAAGTGAGTGAGTAGGCTGCATAGATTTCATGACTAGAAGCTCAAAAGACGAAAACGTCATTGTTGTTTTTTTTTTTGTAAATTGAAATTTGCTATCGTAAATGTTAGCAACACCTCCGCCTTTGCCGGATGCACGGGGGGTATGGTCACTAATGTAACCTGGGGGTGAGGCCTCATTTAACACAGTAAATTCATCAGGCTTAAGCCATGTTTCAGTCAGGCCAATCACATCAAGATTATTATCAGTGATTAGTTCATTGACTATAACTGCCTTGGAAGTGAGGGATCTAACATTAAGTAACCCAATTTTGAGATGTGAGGTATCACAATCTCTTTCAATAATGGCAGGAATGGAGGAGGTCTTTATACTAGTGAGATTGCTAAAGCGAACACCGCCATTTTTAATTTTGCCCAACCTAGATCGAGGCACAGACACGGTCTCAATGGGGGAAGCTGAGCTGACTACACTGACTGTGCTAGTGGCAGACTCCACTAAGCTGGCAGGCTGGCTAACAGCCTGCTGCCTGGCCTGCACCCTATTTCATTGTGGAGCTAGAGGAGTTAGAGCCCTGTCTATGTTCGTAGATAAGATGAGAGCACCCCTCCAGCTAGGATGGAGTCCGTCACTCCTCAACAGGCCAGGCTTGGTCCTGTTTGTGGGTGAGTCCCAGAAAGAGGGCCAATTATCTACAAATTCTATCTTTTGGGAGGGGCAGAAAACAGTTTTCAACCAGCGATTGAGTTGAGAGACTCTGCTGTAGAGCTCATCACTCCCCCTAACTGGGAGGGGGCCAGAGACAATTAATCGATGCCGACACATCTTTCTAGCTGATTTACACGCTGAAGCTATGTTGCGCTTGGTGACCTCTGACTGTTTCATCCTAACATCGTTGGTGCCGACGTGGATAACAATATCTCTATACTCTCTACACTCGCCAGTTTTAGCTTTAGCCAGCACCGTCTTTAGATTAGCCTTAACGTCGGTAGCCCTGCCCCCTGGTAAACAGTGTATGATCGCTGGATGATTAGTTTTAAGTCTAATACTGCGGGTAATGGAGTCGCCAATGACTAGGGTTTTCAATTTGTCAGAGCTAATGGTGGGAGCCGTCGGCGTCTCAGACCCCACAACGGGAGGAGTAGAGACCAGAGAAGTCTCGGCCTCCGACTCCGACTCGCTTAATGGGGAGAACCGGTTGAAAGTTTCTGTCCGCTGAATAAGCGACACCGGTTGAGCATTCCTACAGCGTTTCCCTCCAGAAGCCATGAGAAAGATGTCCGGCTGCGGGGACCGTGCGAGGGGGTTTATACTAACGTTACTATCTGTACTTACTGGTGGCACAGACGCTGTTTCATCCTTTCCTACACTGAAATTACCCTTGCCTAACGATCGCGTCTGAAGCTGGGCTTGCAGCACAGCTATCCTTGCCGTAAGGCGATCGTTCTCCTGTATATTATAAGTACAACGACTGCAATTAGAAGGCATCATGTTAATGTTACTTAGCTTCGGCTGTTTGAAGTCCTGACGAACCATGTCCAGATAAAACCTCCGGGGATGAATGAAAAAAGTTGAGTGAGGAAAAAAGTTGAGTGAGGGAAAAAGTAAAAATATACGGTAATGAAAAAGTAAAAAACCGTCAGGTATCAAAGTAAGATCGGCAACAAAAACGCACAGCAGCGTAAACAAGTCTGCAAGTTGTGACCGGAAACAGGAAGTGTTTGGGTAGGAAAAGTGAAAAGCTTTCAAATCTATATGACACCTTTTTGTTTGATTCTACATAGTCAGTAGGAGGAGCTAGAGCATACAACTCTAGCTCCTCTAGTCTTTCCACAAATTTTCAATGGGATTCAAGTCTGGGCTTTGGCTGGGCCACTTCAGGACTTTCACATTATTGTTCTAAAGCCATTGCAGTGTTGCTTTGGCTGTATACTTGGGGCCATTGCCCTGTTGGAACATAAATCTTCGCCCCCAGTCTGTCATTTGCACTCTGAAGCAGGTTCTCATCAAGAATTTGCCTGTATTTGGTTCCATTTATTGTTTACTCTATCCTTACCAGTCTCACAGTCCCTGACACTGAAGCATCCCCATAGCATGATGCTGCCACCACCATGCTTCACATTAGTGAGGGCATTAGATGGGTGATGAGCTGTGCCTGGTTTTCTCAAAACATAGACTTTGCATTCAGGCCAAATAATTACATTTTTGTCTCATCAGACCACATAATCTTTTGCCTTATTCTCTCATAGTCTTGCACGTGTCTTTTTTGCAAACTAAAGGTGTGCTGCCATGTGCCTTTTTCTCATGAGTGACTTCCATCTTGCCACTCTCCCATAAGCCCAGATTGGTGCAGTGCTGTGCTCCCATCTCAGCCAAGAAACTCTCTAGCTCTGACAGAGTTGTCAATCAGTTCTTCGTCACCTCCCTGACCAAGGTCCTTCTTACCCGGTTGCTCAGTTTGTTTCAGACAGCCAGATCTAGGCAGAGTCTGGGTAGTTATATATTTTTAAAATTTCCCAATGATGGAGACCACCGTTCTCTTGGAAACTTTCAACACTCCAGAAATTGTTTTATACCGTTCCCCAATTCTATCTCAGAGATATATGGATAGTTCCTTTCTGCTCTGACATGCACCGTCAACTGTGGGACCTGTTATAGACAGGTGTGTTTCTGTCTAAAATGTCATGTCTAAACAATTGAACTGGCCACAGGTGGACTCCAATCAAGTTGTAGTGACATCTCAAGGACGATCAAAGGAAATTGGATGCACCTGAGTTCAATTTGAAGTGGCATAGCAAAGGTGTGTGAATGACTACATAAATTACACTTTTGGATTTCATTTTTTTTAATAATAAAATGTTTTCACTTTGTCATTGTGAGATATTGTGTTGATGGGTGAGAAAATATATTTTTTTAAATACATTTTGAATTCAGGCTGTTACGCAACAAAATGTGGAATAAGTCAAGGTGTATGAATAGTTTCTGAAGGCACTGTATGTCATGGTGAGAGTCCATATAATGGTACTTTCACAAACACTATTAGCCCACAGATATGTGTAATGCTTTAATCCTAATAAGTGGCTGCTAAGGGAAACATCTTAGATGTAATGTGAGCTCAGTGTAATATCGGGAATCTAGTGAAGGAGAGCGCTGATTTATTTTAATCCAAGTTGAAAACCTATTAGCTATTTACAGAGAAATTATAAATGGCATCACGTCAGGGCTGAATATGCTAATTCAGTGGGGAGGTACAGTGTCATTCGAATCTAATCCCATCAAGGGAGTAGGGTGAAAATATCACCCAATTTTGCAATGCAAATAGAAAGGCAAGGAACTTGAGGATGCCCTGAATGATTTGTGTTCCAAAAGATTCTCTATATTAAAGCTTAGATGAAGGAACATAGCAGCCATGTTTTTATATGTGGGATGAATGTAGTTGAGCATTTCCCTTTTTTAATAAGTAAGTGCCGAAGAAATGTTTGAAATGCAGGTGTGAAGAAATATTGTCAATAGTTTTAAAGGAGTAAATGACTAGTGTTGTTGACCTGTAAAATGGTCTGCCGTTCTGAGGACTGGTTGTGTAGTTAATTGTACTGGGAGTTGTAGTTGGACTGGGATGATTTCAGCTTTTACAGTCTTCACTTTCCTGGAACGCTGAGCCTTCAATTAAACGATTCAGAAATAATATTAATAAATTGTGCCCTGACTGACTGTTAAGTGACTATTACAATGCATCACCTCCTAGTCACACTCCTAGATGCCCCATTACCCACATTTAGTCGTTCCACCTGGCTGATAAAGTTCTAAATCACAGTCTGGTATGGGAATATAAATGTGTGAGGGCATAGTGTGGTGTAGAAATAAATGCAACCATGCAACCTTCTCCCTCTTGCAGTTTGTTAGGCAGCCAACTGTATGTGGTTCTCAAATTGATTTCAAATACTTACCACATGGTGGTTAAATCATTTTTGTACCATGTGACCTTTAAGTGATTTGAAACATTGTGCAGTTCCTTTAAAAAATAATGGAATGTTGTTAAGATTATAAATGATTCTGACCAGTCTCAGAGTCAGTGTTTTCCATATTCTTTACATGGAAAGATCCTGACTATGCAAAGTAGCCTTTATTATTAAACCAAATCAATTCAAAGTTAATTCGTCATATACACAGGATACATCAGGGTATAAACGGTGCAATTAAATGCTTACTTGAGAGCTACCTCCCAACAGTGTAGTGAAATATAGTAAAAATAAAAGTAACAACAATAACACAATAAGGCAAAAAGTGGTAAACAAATATTAAAAAGTATACAAGTAGTAGTAAAACTAGCAGCAGTAGAGCATTAAGATGTGGTGGGAAATATACACTGAGTATACCAAACATTACGAACACCTTCCTAATATTGAGTTGCACATAATAATAATAATAATCTCAAATAATCTCTGCAAATAATCTCTGAACCTCATGTTTGTGCAGGTGGACAGCTAAGGATGCTGTTTAACAGTCTTATGGCCTGGAGGTAGAAACTGTCTGAGACCAGATGCTCTGCTACCGTCTGCCCTCACTGGATAGGGCAAGCAGAAGCATCAGTCAAAGACAGAGCCAAAGTATCTTGTCCTTAAGCCTCACCATCCCTTGCAGGCTTTTAGACCTTAAGTGGCTCAGTGGTGTTATATAAAGCCGGCAGTGTTCATAAATATCTCATAGAGACTTGTAAAAGTAAGTGAAATGATGCTGTCTAGTCTCACAAGACACATCCCACTGGGCACAGACGTCAATTTCATTTAAATGTTTATTCAACCAGTGGGATAGGAGCTTGTATTGGAATGCAAAGAACAACCTTCCATTGTTTGGTATTCATTTACCATGGTGCAAGGCAGAGGGGCAGTGCGAACGGCCCAGTACATCACTGGGGCCAAGCTTCCTGCCATCCAGGACCTGTATACCAGGCGGTGTCAGAGGAAGGCCCTAAAAATTGTCAAAGACTCCAGCCACCCTAGTCATATACTGTTCTCTCTGCTACCACATGGCAAGCGGTACCGGAGCGCCAAGTCTAGGTCCAAGAGGCTTCTAAACAGCTTCTACCCCCAAGCCATAAGACTCCTGAACATCTAGTCAAATGGCTATCCAGACTATTTGCATTGCCCCACCTTTCCACACTACTGCCACTCTCTGTTGTCATCTATGCGTAGTCACTAATAACTCTACCTACATGTACATACTTCCCCAACTAACCGGTGCCCCCGCACATTGACTCTGTACCGGCACCCCCCTGTATATATTGTTATTTTTTACTGCTGCTCTTTAATTACTTGTTACTTTTATCTCTTATTCTTCTCCATATTTTTTTTTAACTGCACTGTTGTTTAGGGGCTCGTAAGTAAGCATTTCACTGTAAGGTCTACTCCTGTTGTATTCGGCGCATGTGACTAATACAATTTGATATAAAAAAAAAAAAAGACTGTGGTACATTGTTTTGTATTATTAAAGCTGAATATATCCTCACTGTAAAGCTCAGGAACAACGAAGCCCATTTCCCAGAAAATCATGTCTATAAAGTCCAGTACATGTCTGTCAAAAAAGGTGCTATCTAGAACCTAAAAGGGTTCTTCGGCTGTCCCCCATAGGAGAACCCGTTGAATAACTATTTTTGGCTCCAGGTAGAACCCTATTGGGTGCCATGTAGAACTTTTCCCCCAGAGGGTTCTACCTTGAACCAAAAAGGGTTCTCCTATGGGGACAACCAAAGAACCTGTTTGGAACCCTTTTTTCTAAGAGTGTAGCAATATTCCAATGGCCAAATGTGCTTATTTTATTTTTTGATCTAGTTATCCAGTTCATTCAGATAATTCAGAGCCAACTCTCTCATTGGTGTTAATGGCCTAAGCATAATACAAACCTTTCATAAGATTAAGGTCCAATGTTTTATAAACTTATACATCATCTGGTTTATCTTTTCTCTCTCCCTTTCTATCTCTCTGTATTTCTCGTTCTTCCTCTGTCCCCTCAGAATTTGCTGATTCTGGTGAGTTACTTTTCTAATTATCTCTTTTTTACCCCTTGTAAGCTAACCATTGTAACAATACATACTATACTGACCATCTTGCATGCATGGGACTGGGAGATACACTGGGGCCAAACACTGAGAGAACTAAGTACATGATTTGTTCTTTGCCACACGTCCAAATAAAGTAGAGGACAGAGGACTATGGAAAGACCAAAAACAGTCAGTGGCCGACCATTGCCCACTGTATCTGTGGTGTGTTTGCACAGTTGAGAAGATTCTTGCCACTTTGATTCCTTAATAAATCTACATGTTTTCAGGATGACACAAACAGCATGTGTCATAGTATTTTAGTCTCTGACACTAGCAAAAATGTATTTTGGTAGCTTGGTATGTTCAAAATAATGTGTTAGTATTATGGTCAGCTAGCTAGTCATAAAGTGTAACAAACCACACCTAACTTTACACTTTGAGTGTCTTTTTATAGACATTCCTTTTGACTTAGAAGTCAAGACAAAAATGACACAAACATTTGGGAAATGTGTTTAGAAATCCTTGCAGTGTCAGGCACATTACACATTTTCATTACAGTTTTTTTTTTTTGCTGCATTTTGTACTGTAAGTACTGTAAGTGGTATATAAACTGTAAATGCAAAACTCTAAACTGATGGCACTTGTAATGTAACCATGGATGTTTAACTTGCAGAAATGGGTAATTTGGTCATTTTTGAGTTGTATCATTTCTGTTTTATTGTGTTCATCCTGTTTTATTGAAGGTCCTTTTTTGGAAGAGACAATTCAAATCTGGCTACGCCCTGTGCTATTATTACACACCACAACTATCAGCACACTCTCTTTTTCCATCAGTGTGGCGCTAAAAACAATATCACTTAGGAGCTGCATCAAATATTGAACTGCAGAAAACAGGGGGAGGGGTTGGCTACATTGAACATTTTGGTTTTGTGCCTGAGCTCTCTGAATAGCAAAATCATGCCATAGTAAGCAGCACAGCCTTACAGTACATCTAAGTTCTTAACTAGACCTTTGATCCGACCACAGTCTGGTCATCTGTGGAGTTTTGAATATTCATAGCTGAGATTAGCGTCATTGTCAGAGGTTTACACAGATCTGTGACTGGGGGAATTAGAACTTTTGGGATAAATAAAACAAAATGTGTGCTCCATCTCGATCTAGTTCGCAATTTAGATAGCTAGTTGAAAAATGTGAACTCTGTCCTGAACATGGTATACACTGGGAAAATAGAAAAAAATTAAATAGTGGCGCGAAGTCATGTCAACAAAATGTGAACGACAGGGTTGGTAGCTCATCCCAGAGCACGCTCTGGCAGAGCATATGATGAAGAACAAAGACGCTATGCTCGTACGCTAATAGAAAAAATATGTTATCTAGAACCTTTTTAAAGGCTTATTCGGCTAGCCCCATAGGAGAGCCCTTTTTGGTTCCATGTTTTTTTTAAATTTAACTAGGCAAGTTAGTTTAGAACAAATTATTATTTAAATGACTGCCTACACTGGCCAAACCCGGACAACGCTGGGCCAATTGTGCGCCGCCCTATGGGACTCCCAATCATGGCCGGTTGTGGTATAGCCTTGATTCAAACCAGGGTGTCTGTAGTGATGGCTCTAGCACTGAGATGCAGTGTCTTAGACTGCTGCGCCACTCAGGAGCTCCATGTAGAGCCTTTTCCCCAGAAAAAAGTTTTACCTGGAACCCATAAGGGTTCTATCTGGAACCAAAAATGGTTATCCTATGGGGACAGCCAAAGAACCCTTTTGGATCCCTTTTTTCTAAGAGAGAACTGCATGCTGTGATAGGATCCGGAAGCAGTTAGGTTTAGCATCTCTAGAAATCAACAACTTGTGTTAGTCACAAATTCATAGATGATAGTAGACAAAATAAATTAACTAATACAATACAATTTGGTGCTTTGTCTTGGAGGGACAAAAGCCAAGTTGACGTTTGACTAGGTATGCGGTACAAGCCCTGCCTTCAGTGATGGTCCGCCCCTGATGATAGGGATCATAATGTGACAGGGCTATGTACTTACTCACTGTAGCACTTTGAGATAGTTTTTCAATGAAATGTGCATTATAAATTCAATGTACAATGAATGTGCTTGCACACATACAATTTATTCTGCCCACTCTAGCGCTTAAATTATTTAAGTTATTATGATTTGTAAACATGAAACCAACTTTTAAATGTGCCGATGGCCCCAACTTGGATTGCTTGAGGAAATATTTATTACATTTATACTTTTAGTACTACAACAATATTTAATACATTCCCAACATATTTCAATGACAGTAAATGGGTCATAGACTTACATGGGGAAAATTACACCATTTAAGCTATAAACAACAAACCAGCGTTGAGATGTTCAGACTGACCCAACTTTGATTCCTTTTCAAAGGTTTTTTGATACTATGTATACTTTTTGAATTATAACCATATTAAATGTTCATAAAAGCGCCATAGGCTTGAATGGGAAGTATTTGCATTTGCCACTGCTCCAACGTAGGTGGCTTGCATTCAGATTTATGAGACTATTAGTTATTTTCCTACTATAACGATTTGAATTTTGCATGAAATAATGTGTTTGAATGAGAACTATAGGAAGACAGTAATAGCTATTCAAAATAGTCCTGCTCCTTGTCCAATTAAGCTACAAGACCAACTTTAAAATGTTCAGGCTATTCTTACTTCAAACTTTATAACTACACTAAACAAAAATATAAACTTAACATGCAATAATTTCAAAGATTTTACTGAGTTACAGTTCATTTAAGAAAATCAGTCAAGTGAAATAAATTCATTGGGCCCATAATCTGTTGGTCACAGATACCTTAAAAAAAGGTTGGGGCATGGATCAGAAAACCAGTCAGTATCTACATTTGAGTAATTTAGGAGATGTTCTTATCCAGAGCAAGTTACAGTAGTGAATGCATACAATTTTGTATTGGTCCCCCGTGGGAATCAAACCCACAACCCTGGCGCCATGCTCTACCAACTGAGCCACAGTGGACCACCATTTGCCTCGTGCAGCGTGGCACGTCTCCTTCGCATAGAGTTGATCAGGCTGTTGATTGTGGCCTGTGGAACGTTGTCCCACTCCTCTTCAATGGCTGTGCGAAGTTGCTGGATATTGGCGGGAACTGAAACACGCTGTCGTACACATCGATCCAGAGCATCCCAAACATGCTCAATGCGTGACATGTCTGGTGAGGATGGAAGAACTGGGCCATTTTCGTGCTGTGCCTTATCATGCTGATTAAAACATGAGGTGATGGCGGCGGATGAATGGCATGACAATGGGCCTCAGGATCTCGTCATAGTATCTTTGTGCATTCAAATTGCCATCGATAAAATGTAATTGTGTTTGTTGTCCATAGCTTATGCCTTCCCATAATATAACCCCACCAACCCAATGGTGCACTCTGTTCACAACGTTGACATCAGCAAACCGCTCACCCACACGACTCCTTACACGCTGTCTGCCATCTGCCTGGTACAGTTGAAACAGGGATTCATCCATGAAGAGTACACTTCTCCAGCGTGCCAGTGGCCATTGAAGGTGAGCATTTGCCCACTGAAGTCAGTTACGACGCCGAACTGTGGTCAGGTCAAGACCCTGGTGAGGACGACGAGAAGGCAGATGAGCTTCCCTAAGACAGTTTCTGTGCAGAATTTCTTCGGTTGTGTAAACCCACAGTTTCATCAGCTGTCCGGGTGGCTGGTCTCAGACAATCCCACAGGTGAAGAAGCCTGATGTGGAGGTCCTGGGCTGGCATGGTTACACATGGTCTGCGGTTGTGAGGCTGGTTGGACGTACTGCCAAATTCTCTAAAACAATGCTTATGGTGGAGAAATTAACATTCAATTCTCTGGCAACAGCTCTGGTGGATATTCCTGCAGTCAGCATGCCAATTGCACGTTACCTCAAAACTTGAGACATCTGTGGCATTGTGTTGTATGACAAAACTGCACATTTTAGAGTGGCCTTTTATTGTCCCAAAACAAGGTGCACCTGTGTAAGGCTCATGTTGTTCAATTAGCTTCATGGGGCTCTCGAGTGGAGTAGCGATCTAAGACACTGCATCTCAGTGCTAGAAATGTCACTACAGACCCTGGTTCAGTTCCAGGCTGTATCACAACCAGCCATGATTGGGAGTTCCATAGGGCAGTGCACAATTGGCCCAGTGTCACCCGGGGTAGGCCGTCATTGTAAATAATAATTTGTTCTTAACTGACTTGCCTAGTTAAATAAAAAAAATGTATATGCCACACCTGTCAGGTAGATGGATTATGTTGGCAAAGGAGAAATGCTCACTAACAGGAATGCCAACAATTTGAGAAATAAGCTTCTTGTGGATATGGAACATTTCTGGAATCTTTTATATCAGCTCAGTTAATATTTTTGTTCAGTTTATATTTGCATACTTTAGCATAAAACATATAACCAACAGTAACTCTTGAACTGTTCAAGCTAGAGTCACCAAACCAACATTCACATGTTCAAGCTATCCAATCAATCAATCTTTCCATCGCAATTTAAGCTACAACACCAACTATCATAACTTCAAATTCTTTAAAACCCTTATAAACTATAACTATATTCATTAGCCGACATTAGCATAGCATAACTTTTGAACCATTCAAACTAGACACCTAAACTACATTAACATGTTCAGGCTATCTGTCACGGGCGTCGTATGAATTGGACCAAAACGCAGCGGGAATGTGAATACTCATCTTCTTTAATGAAGGAAACCATAAACACTTAACAAACATCGACAAGAAACAGTCCTGTTAGGTGCAACAAACACTAAACAGGAAACAACTACCCACAAATCCCATAGAATAAAACACCCCTCTTAGATAGGACCTTCAATTAGAAGCAACGAGGAGCAGCTGCTTCCAATTGAAGGTCAACCCAATAAACACCACATAGAAATAGACATACTAGAACTAACATAGAAATAGACTAACAAAGAACATAGCCCAACAAACCCCGAAACACTAAACAAACACCCCCTGCCACGCCCTGACCAAACTACAATAACAAACAACCTCTTTTACTGGTCAGGATGTGACACTATCATATTCTATCAATCAATCAATGAATTCTCCCATCTAAATCAAATCACATTTTATTGGTCTCATACACACGTTTAGCAGATATTATTGCGGGTGTAGCAAAATGCTTGTGTTTCTAGCTCCGACAGTGTAGTAATATCTAACAAGTAATATCTAACAATTTCACAACATATGCACACAAATCTAAGGAATTAAGAATATATAAATATATGGACGAGCAATGTTAGAGTGGCATTGACTAAGATACAGTAGAATAGAATACAGTATATACATACGAGATGAGTAATGCAAAATATGTAAACATTATTAAAGTGACTAGTGTTCCATTTATTAAAGTGATTTCAAGTCTATGCATATAGGCAGCAGCCTCTAATATGCTACTGATGGCTATTAAACAGTCTGATGGCCTTGAGATAGAAGCTGTTCTTCAGTCTCTCGGTCCCAGCTTTGATGCACCTGCACTGACCTCATCTTCTGGATAATAGTGGGGTGAATAGGCAGTTGCTCGGGTGGTTGTTGTCCTTGATGATCTTCTTGGCCTTCCTGTGACATCGGGTGTTGTAGGTATCCTGGAGGGCAGATAGTTTGCCCCCGGTGATGTGTTGAGCAGACCGCACCACCCTCTGGAGAAACCTGCATTTTTGGGCGGTGCAGTTGCCGTACCAGGCGGTGATACAGCCCAACAGGATGCTCTCAATTGTGCATCTGTAAACGTTTGTGGGGGTTTTAGGTGCCAAACCAAATTTCTTCAGCCTCCTGAGGTTGAAGAGGCACTGTTGCGCATTCTTCACCACACTGTCTGTGTGGGTGGACCATTTGAGTTTGTCAGTGATGTGTACGCCGACGAACTTGAAGCTTTCCACCTTCTCCACTGCGGTCCCGTCAATGTGGATAGGGGGGTGCTTCCTCTGCTGTTTCCTGAAGTCCACATTCATCTCCTTTGTTTTGTTGACATTGAGTGAGAGGTTATTTTCCTGGCACCACACTCCCAGAGCCCTCACCTCCTCCCTGTAGGCTGTCTCATCGTTGTTGGTAATCAAGCCTACATCTGCAAACTTGATGATTGAGCTGGATGCGAGACTGGCCACACAGTCTTGGGTGAACAGGGAGTACAGGAGGGGGCTGAGCACGCACCTTTGTGGGGCCCCAGTCTTGAGGATCAGCAAAGTGGAGGTGTTGTTTTCTACCTTCACCACCTGGGGGCGGCCCATCAGGAAGTCCAGGACCCAGTTGCACAGGGCAGTGTTCAGACCCAGTGTCTCGAGCTTAATGATGAGCTTGGAGGGTGCTAATGTGTTGAATGCCGAGTTATTGTCAATGAACAACATTCTGACAGGTATTCCTCTTGTCCAGATGGGATATGGCAGTGTGCGGTGCGATGGAGATTGCATCGTCTGTGGATCTATTGGGGCAGTAAGCAAATTGAAGTGGGTCTAGGGTGACAGGTAAGGTAGAGGTGATATTGTCCTTGACTAGTCTCTCAAAGCACTTTCATGATGACAAAGTGAGTGCTACAGGGCGATTGTCATTTAGTTCAGCTATCTTTGCTTTCTTGGGTACAGCAACAATGGTGGCCATCTTGAAGCATGTGGTGACAGAAGACTGGGATAGGGTGATTGAATATGTCCATCAACACACCAGCCAGCTGGTCTGCGCATGCTCTGAGGATGCGGCTAGGAATGCGGTCTGGGCCTGCAACTTGCAAGGGTTAACACGCTTAAATGTCTTACTCACGTTGGCCACGGAGAAGGAGTGCCCACAGTCCTTGGTAGCGGGACGCGTTGGTGGCACTGTGTTATCCTCAAAGCGGGCAAAGAAGGTGTTTAGGTTGTCTGGAAGCAAGCCGTCGGTGTCTGCGACGTGGCTGGTTTTCCTTTTGTAGTCCGTGATTGTCTGTAGACCCTGCCACAGCTCGGGTGACAGGTTGCCGAGTGTTGGGCCAGCAACCGAAAGGTTGCTAGATCAAATCCCAGAGCTGACAAGGTAAAAATCTGTTGTTCTGCTCCTGAACAAGGCAGTTACCCACTGTTACTAGGCTGTCATTGTAAATAAGACTTTGTTCTTAACTGACTTTCCTAGTTAAATAAAGGTAAAATAAATACATTTATGTCGTGTGTCTTAGCCTTTGAATTGCGACTCCACTTTGTCTCTATACTAACGTTTTGCCTGTTTGATTGCCTTGCGGAGGGCATAACTACACTGTTTGTATTCTGCCATATTCCCAGTCACCTTGCCATGGTTAAATGCAGTGGTTTGCACTTTCAGTTTTGCGCGAATGCTGCCATCTATCCACAGTTTCTGGTTAGGGTAGGTTTTAATAGTCACAGTGGGTGCAACATCTCCTGTACACTTCCTGTTAAACTCATTCACCGTATCAGTATATTGTGTCAATGTTATTATCGGAGGCTACGCGGAACATATCCCAGTCCGCGTGATCAAATCTATCTTGAAGCGTGAATTCCGATTGGTCAGACCAGCGTTGAATAGTCCTTAGCACGGGTACATCCTGTTTGAGTTTCTGCCTATAGGAAGGGAGGAGCAAAATGGAGGAATTGTCAGATTTGCTGAAAGGAGGGCGGGGGAGGGCCTTGTAGGCATCCCGGAAGTTGGAGTAGCAGTGGTCGAGTGATTTTAGCAGCGCAAGTACTACAGTCAATGTTTTGATAGAACTTCGGCACCCTTTTTCTTAAATATGCTTTGTTAAAATCTACCAGCTACAATAAATGCGGCCTCAGGATATGTGGTTTCCAGTTTGCATAAAGTCCAGTGAAGTTCTATGAGGGCTGTCGTGGTATCGGCTTGAGGGGGGATATACACGGCTGTGACTATAACCGAAGAGAATTCTCTTGGGAGATAATATGGTCAGCATTTGATTGTGAGGTATTGTAGATCGGGTGAACAAAAGGACTTGAGTTCCTATATGTTATCACAATCACACCATGAGTCGTTAATTATTAAACATACACCCCCACCCTTCTTCTTCCCGGAGAGATATTTATTCCTGTCTGCGTGATTAACTGAGAACCCAACTGGCTGGACGGTTGAGAGTGCCATGCTTCCGGGAAAAGGAGTATCTTATAATCCCTGATGTGTCTGGGGAAAGAAATCCTCGCCCTGATTACGTTAACTTTACTATCCAGAGACTGAACATTAGCAAGTAATATACTCAAATGTACCTCTCCTCTGCTGGCGGTGTTTTGGGTCGGCCTCTGGAATTAGATCAATTGCCCTGGGGGGTGCAAACAAAGGATCCGATTTGAGAAAATCGTATTCCTGGTCGTAGTGCTGGTAGTGCTGGTGAGTTACCAATAGTTTTTTCCGGCTGTATGTAATAACACAAAATATTTTCTGGGCTCAAAATGTAAGAAATAATACATAAAACAACAAAATACTGCAAAGTTTCCTAAGAGCTGGAAGCACGGTAGCCCTCTCTGTTGGTGCCATTTTCAACCTACTTTTTCAACTATAACTAGTCACTCCATTACAACTGCAGTCACTTCCACTACTATAACTTATTTCACAACCATTAATACTTTATGAAAGCTAGCAAGCACACACATTTTCTTCAGGAAATCTACTAATTATTATTATTATTAATTTATTATTATTATTATTATTATTACAGACTCCTCATTGGATATTTTGTATACCCCATATATAATAAAGGGAGACTAGATAATTTCTGCATTGTGGTGTGGACATGTTGTTGCTGTTATCTTGTCTGTAATGACCATTTCTGTATGGCATTGACCATTGCTGAACAGACAATTACCATGAATGGTTCACCTGCCAACACACACACTCACCAAAAGTACCTCTTGTCACACAGTTTAATGAAGTGTGGCTTACAGTAAATATTGCTCATGAAATCAAAAATGATAAATTTTTCAACAAAGAGTGGCTTATCTGGTAGATTAGATATGCCATTTAAAGGTTGCTAGATCGAAACCCCGAGCTGACAAGGTAAAAATCTGTCGTTCTGTCCCTGAACAAGGCAGTTAATCTACTGTTCCCATGCCGTCATTGTAAATAATATTTTTTCTTAACTGACTTGCCTAGTTAAACAACAGTTAAATAAAAAAATTAAAATAGATATTTACAAACAATCAATACTAGATCACTATATGATTCTTTGTTCTATAAATAATATATTCTAAACTCAGCAAAAAAAAGAAAAGTCCTCTCATTGTCAACTGCGTTTATTTTCAGCAAACTTAACGTGTAAATATTTGTATGCACATAACAAGATTCAACAACTGAGACATACACTGAACAAGTTCCACAGACATGTGACTAGCAGAAATTGAATAATGTGTCCCTGAACAAAGAGAGGGTCAAAATCAAATGTAACAGTCAGTATCTGGTGTGGCCACCAGCTGCATTAAGTACTGCAGTGCATCTCCACCAAGGCACCTGCAAGTTCCCGGACATTTCTGGGGGGGAATGGCCCTAGCCCTCACCCTCCGATCCAACAGGTCGCAGATGTGCTCAATGGGATTGAGATCCGGGCTCTTCGCTGGCCATGGCAGAACACTGACATTCCTGTCTTGCAGGAAATCACACACAGAATGAGCAATATGGCTGGTGGCATTGTCATGCTGGAGGGTCATGTCAGGATGAGCATGCAGGAAGGGTACCACATGAGGGAGGAAGATGTCTTCCCTGTAACTCACAGCGTTGAAATTGCCTGCAATAACAAGGTCAGTCCGATGATGCTGTGACACACCGCCCCAGACCATGACGAACCCTCCACCTCCAAATCGATCCCGAGTACAGGCCTCGGTGTAACGTTCATTCCTTTGACGATAAACGCGAATCCGACCATCACCCCTGGTGAGACAAAACCGCAACTCGTCAGAGAAGAGCACTTTTTGCCAGTCCTGTCTGGTCCAGCGATGGTGGGTTTGTGCCCATAAGCGACATTGTTGCCAGTGATGTCTGGTGAGGACCTGCCTTACTACAGGCCTACAAAACCTCAGTCAAGCCTCTCTCAGCCTATTGCGGACAGTCTGAGCACTGATGGAGGGATTGTGCATTCAGGGTGTAACTCGGGCAATTGTTGTTGCCATCCTGTACCTGTCCCGCAGGTGTGATGTTCGGATGTACAGATCCTGTGCAGGTGTTGTTACACGTGGTCTGCCACTGCGAGGACAATCAGCCCTCCGTCCTATCTCCCTGTAGCGCTGTCTTAGGCGTCTCACAGTATGGACATTGCAATTTTTTGCCCTGACCACATCTGCAGTCCTCCAGCCTCCTTGCAACATACCTAAGGCACGTTCACGCAGATGAGCAGGGATCCTGATCATCTTTCTTTTGGTGTTTTTCAGAGTCAGTAGAAAGGCCTCTTTGGTGTCCTAAGTTTTCATAACTGTGACCTTAATTGCCTACCGTCTGTAAGCTGTTAGTTTCTTAATGACCATTCCACAGATGCGTGTTCATTAATTGTTTATGTTTCATTGAACAAGCATGGGATACAGTGTTTAAACCCTTTACAATGAAGATCTGTGAAGTTATTTGGATTTTTACGAATTATCTTTGAAAGGCAGGGTTCTGAATAAGGGACGTTTCTCTTTTTGCTGAGTTTATCAGAAAGATCAATAGTAATGCAACTTTCATGTATCATGTTATATGTAAATCCCATGTCAAGTGTGGTATAGTATTCTGGTGACACTCTGGTGTCCGAACTACCCCTGGTCTTGCGTGTGTGTCTGGTCATGGCACCTGGTTGTCGTCGCCCCCATACAGTCTTATGACCCAGAATGTAGCCACATTGTATCTATGATCGTATGCTATCCATTCATAATTGATCACGCAGCTCAATATGTGCCCCCCGCCCACCCCAGCCCTGTTCAGTATTCACCCCATGCCTCCTTTTTTTTTAGGAAACCTAAGAGGTTTGCTGCTACAACCACTCAGTGCTCAGATGCCTTTACTACCCCACACAAAAATTGTTAGATGAATGATTGGGCCTTGACTAAATTATGTAAGCCCTCCCCCCCAACTCGGAGCATCGTAGACGAGTTTTTACACCTAATGGTGCTACGATGCTCCGAGTTGGGGGGGCTTACATAATTTAGTCAAGACCCAAATCGTTCATCTAACAATTTCTGTTGAAAGAATCAATGTTAAAAGCCTTTTGCTCCAGGACACTGCATTTTCATTACGAAAAAAATAAAATACAGTAAAGAGGTCATGCCACAAGGACAAAAATAACAACAAGTTCTTATGTCCTGTTGCAAACAAACATAAGAGGGATTTCATTAAAGGCACAGTGCAGTCAAAAATGTGATTTTTCTGTGTTTAATATACAAAAAAAGAAAAGGAGAGCCACACACTCAAGGAACTCAGATGCAATAATGTAATGACCTAATAACCAACATTTCAACAGACAAGCTGTCTTCATCAGGGTATAATGACAAACACTGTGGGTCACTAGTTATATGGTGTCAAAGGACACACACAGGTGTCTGTAATCATGGCCAGGTGTAGCCTGATATCATTGGTTAATTCTCAGATATAAACAGAACATACAAAAACATGAATGGATAGCATACGATCATAGATACAATGTGGCTACATAGGCTGACAAACATTTACAATGAATAGCAAAAACACAATATTCACAAGAATGGCTTCAGATCAAAGTCTACGTTGAGCCTGAAGGGAGCAAGGGTCTTTAAATTAAAGATCCAGGCAGCGTCTTGTTTAAACTAGCTTCCAAAAAGTGGGCCACGATGCTCTGAGATTTGTACTTTTAATTTGCGATTTGTTTTACCCACATTATTTTTACCACAAGGACAAGTTATAAGATAAATAACTGCCTTAGTGGAGCATGTGATAACACCTTTGATTGGGATCTGTTTTCCTGTTTGGGGATGTTTTGAAGGATCTACATTTGTAAGTGCCATTGTATTGAGTGCAGCCATTGCAGTTGAGTGCAGCCGCTACAATAGGACGCCCTGGAGGTTTTGTAACATTCTTGTGTAATTTCGGCAAAGTATAGAAAGTGGAAATTTTAGGGTGTTGAATAGCCAAAAAGTTGTTCTTTTTTGGTGATTTGACCAGAACTTAAATACCCATCAAGGACAGTGAATAATAGATAGTGTTCTGAAATTGGGAAGTGGGGTCACTTCTGAGTCTCTTGTAAAAGGTCTTGTCTATAACACTCATTTACATAAACTGTTCAATCCATGAGAACAACCGACCCCCCCCCCCCCCCCCCCCCTTATCGGCAGGTAAGGACTGGCGTATCGGATTGTAAATGTTTTTCATCCTTAGGTAAATTATGGAAAAATATGTACTCCTGGTATCTGTGACCATCAGACGCATATCTGTATTCCCAGTCATGTAAAATCTATAGATTAGGCCCTAATTTATTTATTTCAATTGACTGATTTCCTTATATGATCTGTGACTCTGTACAATCTTTGAAATTGTTGCATGTTGCGTTTATATTTTGGTTCAGTGTAGCTGTGGTCATCTGACTAGAATCAACAAGGGCTTTCTACAACAATAGCAATATTAGCGCAGCTAGCTAGCTAACATTGACTAGACCATAAAGCAACACACAGGGACATGCATTGCCAAACAACACTACTGTCACCTTCTGGTTTGGAGTATTTAAACAAGGCTAAGTGGCTGACAATTTTGAGGTCTTTGCTGTGTGAACACAAACATTTAATAATCCTACTGGTGTGTCTGAGCTATTAGCTATACCATTGTTAGAGCCTCTATGTACACTGAGTGTACAAAACATTAAGGACAAAAGCTCTTTCCATGACATAGACTGACCAGGTGAATCCAGGTTAAAGCTATGATCCCTTATTGATGTCACCTGTTAATAAATCAATTTCAATCAGTGTAGATGAAGGGGAGGAGACAGGTTAAAGAAGGATTTTTAAGTCTTGAGGTAATTGAGACATACAGTGGGGGAAAAAAGTATTTGATCCCCTGCTGATTTTGTACGTTTGCCCACTTACAAAGAAATTATCAGTCTCTAATTTTAATGGTAGGTTTATATGAACAGTGAGAGACAGAATAACAACAAAAATAACGCATGTCAAAAATGTTATAAAATGATTTCCATTTCAATGAGGGCAATAAGTATTTGACCGCTCTGCAAAACATGACTTAGTACTTGGTGGCAAAACACTTGTTAGCAATCACAGAGGTCAGACGTTTCTTGTAATTGGCCACCAGGTTTGCACACATCTCAGGAGGGATTTTGTCCCACTCCTCTTTGCAGATCTTCTCCAAGTCATTAAGGTTTCGAGGCTGATGTTTGGCAACTCGAACCTTCAGCTCCCTCCACAGATTTTCTATGGGATTAAGGTCTGGAGACTGGCTAGGCCACTCCAGGACCTTAATGTGCTTCTTTTTGAGCTACTCCTTTGTTGCCTTGGCCGTGTGTTTTGGGTCATTGTCATGCTGGAATACCCATCCATGACCCATTTTCAATGCCCTGGCTGAGGGAAGGAGGTTCTCACCCAAGATTTGACAGTACATGGCCCCGTCAAATGATGTGGTGAAGTTGTTCTGTCCCCTTAGCAGAAAAACACCCCCAAAGCATAATGTTTCCACCTCAATGTTTGACGGTGGAGATGGTGTTCTTGGGGTCATAGGCAGCATTCCTCCTCCTCCAAACACGGCGAGTTGAGTTGATGCCAAAGAGCTCCATTTCGGTCTAATCTAACCACAACACTTTCACCAGTTGTCCTCTGAATCATTCAGATGTTCATTGGCAAACTTCAGACCGTCATATATATGTATTCTTGAGCAGGGGGACCTTGCGGGCGCTGCAGGATTTCAGTCCTTCACGGCGTAGTGTGTTACCAATTGTTTTCTTGGTGACAATGGTCCCAGCTGCCTTGAGATCATTGACAAGATCCTCCCGTGTAGTTCTGGGCTGATTCCTCACCGTTCTCATGATCATTGCAACCCCACGAGGTGAGATCTTCCGTGGAGCCCCAGGCCGAGGGATATTGACAGTTCTTTTGTGTTTCTTCCATTTGCGAATAATCGCACCAAATGTTGTCACCTTCTCACCAAGCTGCTTGGCGATGGTCTTGTAGCCCATTCCAGCCTTGTTTAGGTCTACAATCTTGTCCCTGACATCCTTGGAGAGCTCTTTGGTCTTGGCCATGGTGGAGAGTTTGGAATCTGATTGATTGATTGCTTCTGTGGACATGTGTCTTTTTTTACAGGTAACAAGCTGCGGTTAGGAGCACTCCCTTTAAGAGTGTGCTCCTAATCGCAGCTCGTTACCTGTATAAAAGACACCTGGGAGCCAGAAATCTTTCTGATTGAGAGGGGGTCAAATACTTATTTCCCTCATTAAAATTCAAATCAATTTCTAACATTTTTGACATGCGTTTTTCTGGATATTTTTGTTGTTATTCTGTCTCTCACTGTTCAAATAAACCTACCATTAGAATTATAGACTGATCCTTTCTTTATCAGTGGGCAAACATACAAAATCAGCATGGGATCAAATACTTTTTCCCCCCACTGTAGATTGTGTATGTGTGCCATTCTGATGGTGAATGGGCAAGACAAAAGATTTAAGTGTCTTTGAACAGGATATGGTAGTAGGTGCCAGGCGCACCGGTTTGTGTCAAGAACTGCAACATTCCTTGGGTTTTCATGCTTAACAGTTTCCTGTGTGTATCAAGAATGATCCACCACCCAAAGGACATCTAGCCAACTTGACACAACTGTGGGAAGCATTGGAGTGAATTGAGGCTGTTCTGAGGGCAAAACGGGGGAGGGGGCTGCTCAATATTAGGAAGGTGTCCTTAATGTTTTGTACACTCAGTGTATATTGAGATCCCTGAAACCACAGAATAACCATCAAATGAAAAATGTATATTCCCTCAATTCTGTTAGATTCAACATGTAGCTACTGGATATATACAGTTGAAGTCAGAAGTTTACATACACCTTAGCCAAATACATTTAAATGTAGTTTGTCACAATTCCTGACATTTAATCCTAATAAAATTGTCTTAGGTCAGTTAGGATCAGCACTTTATTTTAAGAATGTGAAATGTCAGAATAATAGTAGAGAGGATTTATTCCAGCTTTTATTTCTTTCATCACATTCCCAGTGAGTCAGAAGTTTATATACACTCAATTAGTATTTGGTAGCATTGCCTTTAAATTGTTTAACTTGGGTCAAACGTTTTGGGTAGCCTTCCACAATAAGTTGGATGAATTTTGTCTCAGGCCTCCTTGCTCGCACATGCTTTTTCAGTTCTGTCCACACATTTTCTGTAGGAATGAGGTCAGGGCTTTGTGATGGCCACTCCAATACCTTGACTTTGTTGTCCTTAGGCCATTTGCCACAACTTTGGAAGTATGCTTGGGGTCATTGTCCATTTGGAAGACCCATTTGCGACCAAGCTTTAACTTCCTGACTGATGTCTTGAGATGTTGCTTCAATATATCCACATAATTTTCCTATCTCATGATGCCATCTATTTTGTGAAGTGCAGTCCCTGCTGCAGCAAAGCACCCCCACAACATGATGCTGCCACACCCCTGCTTCACAGTTGGGATGGTGTTCTTCAGCTTGTAAGCGTCCCCCTTTTCCCTCCAAACATAACGATGGTCATTATGGCCAAACAGTTCTATTTTTGTTTCATCAGACCAGAGGACATTTCTCCAAAAAGTACAATCTTTGTCCCCATGTGCAGTTGCAAACCGTAGTCTGGCATTTTTATGGCGGTTTTTGAGCAGTGGCTTCTTCCTTGCTGAGCGGCCTTTCAGGTTATGTCAATATAGGACTCGTTTTACGGTGGATATAGATACTTTTGTACTGCTTTCCTCCAGCATCTTCACAAGGTCCTTTGCTGTTGTTCTGGGATTGATTTGCACTTTTCGCACCAAAGTAGGTTCATCTCAAGGAGACGGAACGTGTCTCCTTCCTTAGTGGTATGACGGCTGCGTGGTCCCATGGGGATTATACTTGCATTCTATTGTTTGTACAGATGAACGTGGTACCTTCAGGCATTTGGAAATTGCTCCCAAGGATGAACCAGACAATACTACAATACTCTACAATACTCTACAGTACTTTTCTGAGGTCTTGGCTGATTTCTTTTGATTTTCCCATGATGTCAAGCAAAGAGGCACTGAGCTTGAAGGTAGGCCTTGAAATACATCCACAGGTACACCTCCAATTGATTCAAATGATGTCAATTAGCCAATCAGAAGCTTCTAAAGCCATTACATCATTTTCTGGAATTTTCCAAGCTGTTTAAAGGCACAGTCAACTTAGTGTATGTAAACTTCTGACCCACTGGAATTGTGATACAGTAAATTATAAGTGAAATAATATGTCTATGAACAATTGTTGGAAAAATGACTTGTCATGCAAAGTAGATGTCCTCACTGACTTGCCAAACTAGTTTGTTAACAAGACATTTGTGGAGTGGTTAAAAAACGAGTTTAATGATTACAACCTAAGTGTATGTAAACTTCTGACTTCAACTGTATCTTGGATAGGAAATTGTTATTCATTCAAAGTAGGTATAAGCATTCAATTGTTTTTGTTGTCATGAAGTCCTTGCTCCTTTGTTTTGCATTTATGCAGTGATGTCTTGGTCTGAGAGAGAATTTGCTATCCTTGTCTATGCTGTGTGTGTAATGCTAAACCTTCAAAATGTCTTGTTCTTCATGCACCTTTGCTTTTCTATGTCTTTGTTGCCTTACCCTTGTCTTTTGCTGTAACGTTGTAGAACTTGGGACTTATGGAAAACTAAAATATTATCACACAATGACCGAGGAAGGTAAGCCTTTTCAATAGATTATTTGAGTCACTTTTCTCATTTGTTTTATTTTTCTCTACATTTTGGTCACTTTGCCTCATGCTTCATTATTTTGTGCTTGTAATGTATGTTTTTTTCTTGGTTTGATCACCTCTCTAAGAGATTTCACTAACATAAGTGCAGATATTGTTGCCATGCCCTTTGTAACTTTCTATTTTTGCCATTTACATTTTTGTTATTTGTGCTCAGAGGTATTTTACATTTGTTGTATGTTTTAGTGTTTCTTGATTGATCGTATTTGTTATTATTAATGTTGATTTATACTAAATGTCACCTTGGAACACACCATACAGGAATGAAGGAACTATACTTGGGATCCTCAGATCTTTTATTTTCTCTTTTATTTATTTTACTCTGGAAATTCTATTTTTAATTTGTGAAGCTGAAGTTAATATGTGCAGTGTCGACCATACAGTTCTCAAAATGTTTGTGAGAGATTTTTCACTTACTCTTTTTAGATCTTCTCTTTTCCTGATGGGTCTAAATTTGACTATAATTTAGCAGGCAGAGGGATCATGCTAAGTTATTTTCCCAACACTGGTCTGCTAGTGAGTGGATATGCACTGTCCTGGTTTGTGATTACTCTCTGACCCAGGTCATTGACAATAGAAATGCAAGATTTATATCGGTATCTGACTCTTTTCCATGCAAACAGACACACACACATGCACAAACATACACACAGACTCCCCCAAAAAACATTGAGCATCGCATCAGTCCTGTCATCTTGGAGAAACAGATCGGCCATGTGTCAGCACACTCTCGGAAGCCCCACAATCGACAGTGAGAGCAGAACTGCGTATGCACATAAGATTTACGTCACCAATTTTGGTATTGTGGAGTGACTCATCCACCCAGGAATTGCATAACAGTATCAGAAAACAGAGTAGCAACAGAGAGATAATGTAATAATGATCATTGGGAAAGGGCTGTCTTTGATTAAATTTGGTAATTAACTTTGAAGATAGATAGATATTTTCTATACTTACACCAGTCCCAATGACAAGAAAAGGCTCATGCTGTGTAAAGGCTTGGAAATACAAATAAATATTTTTGAAGTGACAGTGATTTAGTAAACAATGTATGGCATAGGGAAATCACTGTGAATACATCGCATATTTAAAAAATGTGTCAGTGCTAGACCGGCTTAAAAATAGATTGACCGAGACCTTGCGGGTTGAACTGTACCATTATACCTTTACCCAGAAGATGAAGGTCACTCTCCACATTAAGGACAAATACTGTACTCCTGCTTCAGATATATGCCCCTCCATCCATGTCTCAAGAATTTGCTGGAAGCTCTGATCACACACAGCATGCAGGCGACCTCAGTGCCGATCTCCCAAGGTGACTCGGGCTAAAGACTGTAGATGTGGAGAGTCAGTGATCCATATCAGTGTGTCAGAATGTATTAACAAGTGTGTGCAAGGGCGTTGATTGCTACAGACAGCGGATAGAGAAAGCGAGGGGGGGGACTCTGTTGCGCTGGGTTGGTGTTGGGGAGTTAATGATTTTGCTGGAAGGTCACAGATGGTGACATGGTTGGGTGGACTACAGGTCGATGACTCACCACAGCAGCCCTGATGAAGTAGCCAACCTTACTTTATTCAGCCAAAAACTCATTAAGCTTTCATATTGATTGAAGAGCACTCGCCTGATTGAAAGTATGCACAACATATGTGCACAGACTTGCACGCTCATGGATGCAGCATGCCGTTAACAAGCGCACATGTATGCAGCATGCCCATATCTCCATACACAACAACTTCAGTAAGACGTGATGTATTTCAGACCCTTGACTTGTAGGCCTTTACACTGAGTGTACAAAACATTAGCAACACCTTCCTAATTTTGCCTGCAGAACAGCCTCACTTCGTCGGGGCATGGACTACAGGTGTCAAGCATTCTACAGGGAGTGCTTGTTGACTCCAATGCTTCCCACAGTTGTGTCAAGTTGGATGTCCTTTGGGTGGTGGACCATTCTTGATACACACGAGAAACTGTTGAGAGTGAAAACCCCAGTAGCGTTGCAGTTCTTGACACAGTCAAACCAATGCGCCTGGCACCTACTACCATAACCCGTTCAAAGGCACTTAAATATGTTGTCGTGACCATTCACCCTCTGAATGGCACACGTACACAATCCATGTCTCAATTGTCTCAAGGCTTAAAAATCCTTCTTTAACCTGTCTCCTCCCCTTCATCTACACTGATTGAAGTGGATTTAACAGGTGACATCAATAAGGGATCATAGCTTTCACTTGGATTCAGGTGGTCAGTCTATGTCATGGAAAAGTGTTCCTACTGTTTTAATAATTATATATATATTTTAAACTAAAAATGAAATAACTAGTGCCAACTTTGCACCAGGCAAAAGTTTAGTAAATTTGGCTAGATGAGCTCCATATATGATCATTATGAACCTCTTGTCACCATATTCACATAGGATGTACTAAAATATATTTATAAAAAAGACAATTGCGTAAACAGAATGCAAAAATATCAAGAGATTAAACATTTAACAGAGAGGTCAAAATCACCTTATTTGACTACTTCCAATAAGAAGGAAGTAGATCAGCTCATATTGGAGAATCGAAATAAAGAAGGAAGCCAACATCATCTAATTTAAATTGGTGACTCGCTTATGTAAGAAGCAACGGCCATCAAATTGATAAAAGGTCAGAAATACAGTTCTGATAAATGTAATAAGGTACAAGCTCAAACCCCTGTCACCACGGAAGCATGTGTTGTCTGGAATCTGGAGAATTTCCGCTCGACCAGACTCCGGCATGAAATGAGAACTTTCCTAACCATGAACCCCCAGCGATTCACTCATCTACGTATCTGCCGCCAAGCAATTTTGCCCCTTGCATACTTTTCCATTCAATTGGTGTCAAAGGAAAATAGGGCTTTGAGTGGTCTGCATGTTGATTCAAAAGACCTTTGAACAAGCTATAACATAAAGATCCAGACACATACAGTATGTTAGCCTATGAAGTGACAGTTAGTGACATAATTCTTTAAACTCCACACAAACTTAATTTATGTTATGACAAGGCAGTCTCCAGCTGAATAAGGCTAACTATGGCTACAGAAATTGTTTGCAATGATAAACCTACTGTTCTGGTGAAAAAGCTTTAAATAAAATGTTTTAAGCGACATACACCATATGACACTGTCAATATCAGAAAAATACAGGAAATTCCAATACATCCACCCTAAATTTCACCTATGCGGTATGCAATAATGTGGATTTCCAGCAAAATCAACTTTTACACCTTTTGTAATGAATCACATGAGATAGTAAGGGGCACACAAAGTACAGGTGTATTGATATGTCTTCAAGTTATTTATCTTTTTTTTGTAGTGCCACATAATTGTCCCTGTATTGATTCATTTCAAAAGAAAAGCAATGCACATTCCAATTGTTGCTTGTGAAAGTACATTTTACGGTTGATTTTATGAGTGCTCAAACATCTTATGACTGCTCAAACTAATTCCAGTCCCCTTCAAAATGTGAACAGCCTTTGGGTGGGGTTAAAAACACCAAGGTAATATTAAAATACCCTGAGACACAGAAAGCAATTGTTAATAAATCAATTTCAACAATTTTTCATTTTTTTTATTCTATTGAATATTTGAATTCCTACAAAAACTTCTAGATTCCATAGATATTTTTCCCATTCATATTTTTTGTTTATTTGATGTAATTATTATTTTTTTTAAAGCATTGAGTGTCTTACTCCATTATGCAGTCATCAGAACTGTATTTTGTACCTTTTATTAATTTTGACGACCGTTGCTACTTATATAAGCTAGCCACCAATTTAAAACAGATGATGTTGGCTACATTCTTTATTTACACTGAACAAAAATATAGGGTATTTCAGTCTGTAATAAAGCCCTTTTGTGGGGAAAAACTCATTCTGATTGGCTGGGCCTGGTTCCCCAGTGGGTGGGCCTATGCCCTTCCAGGTCCACCCATGTCTGCACCCCTGCCCAGTCATGTGAAATCCATAGATTAGGGCCTAATGCATTTATTTCAAATGACTGATTTCCTTATATGAACTTTGCCTCAGTAAATATTTGAAATTGTGCATGTTGCATTTATATTTTGGTTCAGTATAGATTTTCCAATATGATCTGATCTCTTTTCTTCTTATTCTGACCTCTATGTTAAATGTTTAATCTCTTGTTATTGTCATTGTGTTCTTTTTTTAGAAATATATTTTGGTAAATCAAATGTGAATATGGTGAGACGAGGTTCATAATGATCATATATGGACCTCAAGCCAAATTTACTAGACATTTGCAACGGTGCAAAGTTGGTGCAAAGTTGGCAGTAGTTAGTTATTTAAAAAAAATTATATTATTTTTCTTCTTTTTGAAATTATTTTACCCGTTTTTCTCCCCAATTTTGTGGTATCCAATTGGTAGTAGTTACAGTCTTGTCTCATCGCTGCAACTCCCGTACGGACTCGGGAGAGGTGAAGGTCGAGAGTCATGCGTCCTCCGAAACACAACCCAACCAAGCCGCACTGCTTCTTGACACAACGCACATCCAACCCGGATGCCAGCCACACCAATGTGTCGGAGGAAACACCGTACACCTAGCGACCTGGTCAGCGTGCACTGCGCCCGGCCCGCCACAGGAGTCGCTAGTGCGCGATGAGACAAGGATATCCCTGCCGGCCAAACCCTCTGTAACCCGGACGACGCTGGGCTAATTATGCGTCACCCCATGAGCCTCCCGGTCGCGTCCGGCTGCGGCAGAGCCTGGGCTTGAACCCAGAGTCTCCGGTGGCACAGCTAGCACTGCGATGCAGTGCCTTAGACCACTTCTTTTCTTTTTTATTATCTCTGCAAACCAGAAGGAAAATCTTGCGCTAGCTACTCAAATAAGTTCTGGGGGGAGATGTATGAGAAAATATTATAGAACGAGGAGTAGAAGCATGGTGGTAGCTCCAGCCCCCCCTCACTCATCATGTGTCAGTCAAGTCTATGGGTCAAATGTCCCCTCCCGCCTCGAAAGATGCTCACACCTGCTAAATCATGAAAAACCAGTATACCGCAACAACTGTTGCTCGTTAGTCGTCACAGCCCACAGTCTTCTGACAGACGTACGATACCATTTATGTTATGTTGTATGTTCATGAGAGATTAGTAAAAAAATTATAATCTGAAATGGACATTATTGAGTAAATATCTTAATCAGTCTCTTAAATGTTATGTTACTTTTATGTTCTATCTTTTAAACTACACGCTATGCCTCCAGAAAATAAGTGTACAAATTGTGCCGCAACTAGTACAAAGGCTTAGTAGACCTGGCAGTAGATTGGGTGTGACCGATTATGCTTCATAAAGTGTTCTCCCCCACTGGCTTGCATCTTGGACATTGCTGGCTCATCAGTACATGATATGATATTGACTTCAAACTGTCATTTGAATACTGCAGTGAAAAATGCATGTGTTCTTTTCCTTTGAACTAAGAGAGGTCTGGAACCATGAAAAGGCAGAGGAGACCTGAGTCCAGGCAAAGGAAATTTGAAGGTGACATGTTCATTTAAACACAGTCCCCTAGTTTACTCCCCAATGGTTGTGTTGCAGGGAAATTCAGAGAGAAGGCATCCATCCTTCACAAGATTGCCAAAAAGAAATGCCAAGTAGAGGACAGCGAGAAAGCCAACGGAGTGGCCAGCCGGTCAGGTGAGTGGCCTCTGTACTCTGGGGGTGGATTGTAACGAAGATGCAGAACTTCACACGGAGCACCCCGTTACCGCTGTTTTTCTTAAAACGAATTATGCTTGATTGCTACAAAAAACCCAAAGGAATACATTTCTACCAACTGATTTTACGTTGATACCAGACACCTTTAACTTTCTTAGTCGAGGTTCTCTTTTCCCACCCCAATGAAATAATGACCTATCAGGAGCATCGGAAACCGTAAGGCTGATGAAATGTAAAATACTTATCATAAGAATATAGGAGTAGTAGGCCTATACTTTATGCAAATGTTTTATCTTAAATGGTTAAATCATATATGGGTAACAATAAAATGTTCATTTGATAACAATTATAGATTAGCCTATATAACTCATCACGATTGACTTGGTTTAGTTGTATATTTCAAATATGATGCAGCGATATATCCCCCGCAGTCTTGATAATAAATGAATATACTTTTTAAAGACAAATTGTCATTCATGGATTACATAATTTGGAAATGAAGAGGCTGCACCAACACCAGTTTTCCATTCATACAACAGATAGGATAAATTGACACAGTAGATTTGCCGTGGTAAATGAGGAAAAACTTTATTTCAGTTTGGTTCAGTTTATTTTGAAATAGATAAATCACCCTTAGTCTGTTAAAAAGAATTGATTAATAATCCCCACCAGAGGGCAAAACAGCGTTGAACATTTTGGGAAGCAATCAGGACAAAAAAAGATAACCTTGACATCCGCTTTATGAAGCAGTGAATCATGGCTAATGATGGTTGCAATTGAGATTAGCTGTGAGGGTGATTTTAGCGTGTATTTTCCTTGTGTTGGTACGTTGGCCAATGTTCATTGCAATTGACCCTGGGGGTCTAGTGTAATCTCATGTGTTAACACAATTGTAGTGGGTGAATGGCTGCTGATATGATATGGCTGCTGATATGATGGCGCCAGGAGAGATGGCTGCTAACAAGCTCCTAACCAATAGTGTTATTGTGTGTGTTTTTTTCGCATTATTTTGTATATAATGTTTCTGCCACCGTCTCTTATGACCGAAAAGAGCTTCTGGATATCAGGACAGCGATTACTCACCTCGTACTGGACAAAGATTTTTTCTTTAACGAGTCGGAATTACTTCAGACATGCAACAAGGTTCAAATCAACGTCATTCGCATGAAGACGAGATGGAGACATCGGGGACGTAGGTCGTGGGTGCTTTGTAAGGATCCAACGCCGAGTGAGTAATCCCCCGCTACCATCAGTCCTATTAGCCAATGTGCAATCATTGGATAACAAAATAGATGAGCGCCAATCAAGAAAGGGAAAAAAAATGTATGAAATGTATGCATTCACTACTGTAAGTCGCTCTGGATAAGAGCGTCTGCTAAATGACTAAAAATGTAAAATGTAAGACTATCCGACCAAAGGGACACTAAAACTGTAATGTTTCACCGAGTCATGGCTGAACGACGACATGGATAACATACAGCTGGCTGGGTTTTCGTTCCACCGGCAAGATAGAACAGCTGCCTCCTGTAAGACAAGGGGTGGCGGTCTGTGTCTATTTGTATTTAACACCTGGTGCACGAAATCCAATATTAAGGAAGTCTCTAGGTTTTGCTCGCCTGAGGTAGAGTATCTCATGATAAGCTGTAGACCACACTATTTACCAAGAGAGTTTTCATCTATATTTTTCATAAATGTCTATTCACCACCACAGACCAATGCTGGCACTAAGACGGCACTCAATGAGCTGTATAAAGCAAACTAGAAAATGCTCATCCTGAGGCGGCACTCCTAGTGGTCGGGGACTTTTTAATATAGTGAAACTTAAATCCATTTTACCTAATTTCTACCAGCATGTTAAATCTGCAACCAGAGAAAAAACTAAACTCGAGACCACCTTTATTCCACACACAAAGACGGGTACAAAGCTCTCCCTCACCCTCCATTTGGCAAACCTGACCATAACTCGATCCTCCTGATTCCTGCTTACAAGCAAAAACTAAAGCAGGAAGTACCAGTGACTCGCTCAGTAATGAAGTGGTCAGATGACACAGATGCTAAGTTACAGGACTTTTTTGCTAGCACAGACTGGAATATGTTCCGGGATTCTTCCGATACCATTGAGGAGTATACCACCTCAGTCACCGGCTTCATCAACACATGCATCGATGACGTTGTCCCCACAGTGACGTACGTACATACCCCAACCAGAAGCCATGGATTACAGGCAACATCCACACTGAACTAAAGGGTAGAGCTGCGGCTTTCAAGGAGCGGGACTCTAACCCGGACGCTTATAAGAAATATATATGCCCTCCGATGACGAACCATCAAACAGGCGAAGAGTCAATACAGAACTAAGATTGAATCGTGCTACACCAGCTCCGATGCTTGTCAGATGTGGCAGAGCTTGCAAACAATTACAGACTACAAAGGGAAGCACAGCCGTGAGCTGCCCAGTGACACAAGCCTACCAGATGAGCTAAATAGCTTTTATGCTCGCTTTGAGGCAAGCAACACTGAGGCATGCATGAGCTCATCAGCTGTTTCGGACGACTGTGTGATCACGGTCTCCGTAGCCGTTGTGAATAAGACCTTTAAACAGGTCAACATTCACAAGGCCGCAGAGCCAGACGGATTACCAGGACGTGTACTCCGAGCATGCGCTGTCCAACTGGCAAGTGTCTTCACTGACATTTTCAACCTGTCCCTGACCAGGTCTGTAATACCAACATGTTTCAAGCAGACCACCATAGTCCCTGTGCCCAAGAACACCAAGGTAACCTGCCTAAATGACTACCGACCCATAGCACTCACGTCTGTAGCCATAAAGTGTTTTGAAAGGCTGGTCATGTCTCACATCATCACCATTATCCCAGAAACCCTAGACCCACTCCAATTTGCATACCGCACCAACAGATCCACAGATGATGCAATCTCTATTGCACTCCACACTGCCCTTTCACACCTGGACAAAAGGAACACCTACATGAGAATGCTTTTCATTGACTACAGCTCAGCTTTCAACACCATAGTGCCCTCAAAGCTCATCACTAAGCCAAGAACCCTGGAACTGAACACCTCCCTCTGCAACTGGATCCTGGACTTCCTGACGGGCTGCCCCCAGGTGGTAAGGGTATGTAACAACACATCACTGGTTGCATCATTTCAACTGCTCGGCCTCCGACCGCAAGGCACTACAGATGGTTGAGCGTACCGCCCAGTACATCATTGGGGGCAAGCTTCCTGCCATCCAAGACCTCTATACCAGGCGGTGTCAGAAGGAGACATAAAAAATTGCCAAGACTCCAGCCACCCTAGTCATAGACTGTTCTCTCTGCTGCCGCACGGTAAGCGGTACCGGAGCGCCAAGTCTTGGTCCAAAAGGATTTTTAACAGCATCTACCCCCAAACCAAAAGACTCCTGAACATCTAATCAAATGGCTACTAGGACTATTTGCATTGTCCCCACGCCACCCCCATTTTTACGCTGCTGCTTCTACTCTCTGTTTATTATCCATGCATAGTCACTTTACCTCTACCTACATGTACATGTTACCTCAATTACCTCGACTAACCGGTTCCCCCGCACATTGACTCTGTACCGGTAGCCCCTGTATATAGCCTCACTACTGTTATTTTATTGTTGCTCCTTAATTATTCTATGTTTCAATTTAATCTTATTTTTGTATTATAATTTTTTTTTTACTTCAGTTTATTTTAGTAAATACTTTAACACTTTTTTTCTTTAAACTGCATTGTTGGTTAAGGGCTTGTAAGTAAGCATTTCACTGTAAGGTTGTATTCGACCCACCTGTTGTATTGTGACTAATAAAATTTGATTTCAATTGAGATTTTTTTATGTGATTCGAATGCTATCAGAAACACAAATAAGTTCAAGAGTGATCTATTTTTCTTTTATTTATTTCTCTTGCACACACACTTTCACAAATATTTGCATGTTTGGCAGGTGGTTAAACAAACAGTCCACTAAACAAGAAAAATAACATTTTCCCTTCAATGCTCTTTGTTTCAAAACCAGTTGAAAAAATCTGCATTCTGATGAAAAATGCAGTTCAATAATCTCCAATAACTGCACAGACAGAGATGGTCACTATTTGGCCATGTTACAAAGTACAGTTCCAAACAATCTGCAATCTGATTATACTCATTACTTCATTACTCCTGTCCTTATTACTGTAGCATGCCCATCTAGTGATTATTACACTGTCGAACGAGAACCAATTGTAACTTGATACATCAAATCTCAATAGACCAATAGGCTCTGACTCAAAGAACGTGGTGGACATTTTTCCCCGTTTCTTACCTGTAACCAGTAGTAACTGCCAACTTCATTTGAATTGATCTTACAATTTTCAAACACCTGAAACAGCTTTTTCCTGCAATCTAGAGCCATAATCATTATTCTTAATTCTCTGTATTTTCTGTATATCTAAGCATACTCCTTAAGCTGTCTGTATCCCCCTGACTGGTGGTTAGGGTTCAGGTTGAATATAGTTCTCTGCAGAAATCTGGATTTAAGATTTAAAGGAATGTGAGTCTTATTCAGCACATTTAGTAATTGTGTGCTTTTCTAAAGTTGACCAACCTTGCCAGCAGGCATACAAATCATTAAAATCAAGACAGAAAATATTTACACAAGAATCAACCTAATATCACACAGTCAACCTCTCATTTCATTTAGTAAGTTCACCATTCTGCCATTCTCACGGTTAAACATCGCACTAGCTATTCTAACTTGATTGATAGCCTGAAATGGCTTCTTGGTAGCTAGTTATGAGTTTTGGAGATTGGCTAGCTAAAGCTAACTTCATAAAGATACTAGATGGCTAGTAGTATTACAGAGAAACAACAACACATTTAACAAACAAAACAATATATTGATACAGGACAAATCTGAAGGGGCATGTGCTCCTGTGCCCCTTATGGACATGATGCCTCTGTGCATAGCCACCGATGCTGGATTGCTAGCTAATTGAGGTTTTGCCTGATCTCCTGCATTTTCTAATAAAACAGCTCAGCTAGCTTTCGTAAAACGCTTGTACCATTGCTATTGTTTTGTCGGAATACACAAATATAAGGTAATGTTGATTTTGTACAAAGTTATAGTTTACTTTATACATATAAATGATCATCGTAGGCAAGTAAATGGAGAGCTCTATTTGATAGGTATTTGTCTTTATTAAGGATCCCCTTTAGCTGCTGTCTTCTTCCTGGGGTCCAGTAAAATTAAGGCAGTTATATAAACTTTTTTAAATATTACAATACATTTCACAACACATTAAGTGTGTGCCCTAAGGCCACTACTCTACAACTACATAATTATTTACAACACAAAATTCCTGTGTACGTGTGTGTATAGTGAATATGCTATCATGTGTGTATACGTGTCTCTGTGCCTGTGTGTATGTCTCTTCACAGTCCCTGCTGTTCAGTAAAGTATATTTTTAGCCGTTTTTTAAATCTGATTTTACTGCTTGCATGATTTACTTGATGTGGAATAGAGTTCCATGTAGTTAGTCATGGCTCTATGTAGTACTGTGTGCCTCCCAAAATCTGTTCTGGACTTGGGGACTGTGAAGAGACCTCTGGTGGCATGTCTTGTGGGGTATGCATGGGTGTCTGAGCTGTATGCTAGTATTTTAAACAGTCAGCATTCAACATGTCAATACTTCTTACAAATACAAGTCAATCTCTCTTCTACTTTGAGCCAGGAGAGATTGATGTTAGTTTTCCATATACATTTAAGGGCCAGCTGTGCTTTCCTGTTCTGGGTCAATTGTAATTTTTTTAAGTCCCTCTTTGTGGCACCTTACCAAACGACTGGACAGTGGTCCAGGTGCGACAAAACTAGGGCCTGTAGGACCTGCCTTGTTGATAGCATTGTTAATAAAGAAGGCAGAGCAGAGCTTTATTATGGACAGACCTCTCCCCATCTTAGCTACTGTTGCATCAATATGTTTTAACTATGGCAGTTTACAATCCAGGGTTACAGTTTAGTCTCCTCAACTTGCTCAATTTCCAAATGATTTATTCCAAGATTTGGTGTTTAGTGAATGATTTGTTCAAAATACAATGCTTTTATTGAAATGTTTAGGACTAACTTATTTCTTGCCACCTATTCTGAAACTGACAGTGGCTCTTTGTTAAGTGTTGCAGTGATTTCACTTGCTGCGGTAGCTGACGTGTTTAGTGTTGTCATCAGCATACATAGACACACAGGCTATACTCAGAGCCAGATTATTTATTTATTTATTTAACTAGACAAGTCAGTTAAGAACAAATTCTTATTTACAATGACTGCCTACCCCGGCCAAACCCTAACCCGGACGACACTGGGCCATTTATGCTCCACCCTATGGGACTCCCAATCACAGCCAGTTGTGATATAGCCTGGAATTGAACCAGGGTCAAGCCAGGGTCTATAGTGACACCTCTAGCACTGAGATGCAGTGCCTTAGACCACTGCGCCACTCGGGAGCCCCCAGTGGCAGGTCATTAGTAAAGCTTGGAAAAAGTAAAGGGCCTAGACAGCTGACCTGGGGAATGCCTGACTCTACCCGGATTTTGTTGGATTGGATTCCATTAAAGAACTCCCTCTGTGTTCCGTTAGACAGGTAACTCTCAGTCCACAATATATCAGGGGATGTAAAGCCATAAGACATACGTTTTTCCAGCAGAAGATTATGATCAATAATGTCAAAAGCTGCACTGAAGTGAAACAAAATAGCTCCCATAATCTTTTTATTATACATTTTCTCTCAGACAATCATCAGTCTTAGTGACCCGTTTCAGGAAACTAGGCATATGTTGCGGGTCACTACTCCACAGGAGAGCTGTTTGAACTTAAACTTTTTTCAATGAAAATGTGTTTTTTGGCAGAAATGCCTTCTCAAATGTTAACTTTCATGTGTCTTAATATCAAACTTGTATGCCATCTGTAAATATGAATACAATTGTTAAATGATGAACCTAGTTGGTTTAGCCAAAGGAAAGTCAGCAACCTTCCCACTAGCCATGAATATCTGAGATAATGAGTGGGCTGGACATGCCGAGAGATGCGTTTGGATTGGTCTGCCATATAGCACACTTCTGTCTATTTGAGCTGGTCAGTATGTATAGGTAATCCTGTCTAACACAGCTTTTTTGAATGTATCGTGTATTAAAACTGCATAAGTGTTGCTCTCCACTTTCTGGAGGACTGAGTTATGAAATCAGTGGAATTCGCGTATGATAACTAAGGAGATGGAGAAAACACCAGTCTCCAGATTACATCTTCAAACTAAGTGCAACCATGGCATCCGACAGGAGACGCGTCCAACCATGAATGATGTACACGGGTAAGATCGTCTAGCTAGATACATTTTCAGATATTACACATTTCTAATTTGGACAAAAACACAATTTACTTGGCTAGCTATAGCCTAATGTTAGCTAGCTAACATTGAACCTGGTTGGTTAGCTACCAGCAGATTCATGCAGGGTACTAACGTCATGAGTTGTGATTTTGGTTCATTGTTTACCTAGCTAGCTAGCTAAAGTTAGCTGACTGGATCTCTAGCTAACGTTACGTGTATGACCTTATTATTTGTATCTCAGAGCCATTTGCTTAGCTAGCTATAACATAATGTTAGCTGGCTGACATTGAACCTGGTTGGTTAGCTACCTGCAGATTCATGCAGGGTACTAATGTCATGAGTTGTGATTATGGTTCATTGTTTACCTAGCTAGCTAGCTAATGTTAGCTGGTTGGCTCGCTAGCTAACGTTACGTGTATGACCTTATTTTTTTGTATCTCTGAGCCATTTGCTTAGCTAGCTATAGCCTAATGTTAGCTAGCTAACATTGAACATGGTTGGTTAGCTACCTGCAGATTCATGCAGGCTAGTAACGTTATGAGTTGGGATTATGGTTAACGTAAACTCACTCACTTTTGTACATTGCCTTGGTCCGTACAATTGACCTTATTTTAGCGCCCCCAAAACGTAATACTTCCAGATCAACTGTAATGTCAATACCATTGTAAAGCACAATTTCTCCCCTTTCCAACAAATGTAATGACATGACCTCCAAGCTGCCCATTTCTGCATTATTCAAGAAGGCAATGAGCTCCGTCTGGTCTTTTTAAAAATGGCGTGTGGGGAAGCAAAACTAATGCGTGGTAGTGAGAAGGAGAGGATATGTGTGGGAAAACAGCTTTTTTTTCACTCGATCTGTCCAACTTATCGCCTTTAAAATGTAAATAAAACACTATAAAGAGTTTATATAATGTGTCATTACATACCTATTTGAAGGTTTGTGTCGAATTTGAATCGGTTTTTAGGGTGGTGCAAAAGTGATCTTAAGAAGTAAACAGCGGCTTTGAGAGTCATGATCGCTTACAGTGACTGTCCATTTCTTGTTTTTAAACGATGAGACAAGTGCTACACCTGGTGGAGAGAGATTGTAAGACAGAAATTGTTGCTTTATGCGTGCTGTATGTTACGTCATGACACGTCACGATGTAATGGAGGGTCAGTTTTTTCAACTTTTCTCCAATACTATAGAGCCATTACCATGTCGATCAACGCTTGAATAGAAACGTAGATCACACCCCAGATGTTGAAGTCAACACAGTCGCTACAGTCCCATTCGTTTTCTTTGCAGCCTCGTTTGAATGTCGCAGTTGCGCACATTTGTACGGAATGGGGTGAGTTTACGTTAATTGTTTACCTAGCTAGCTAGCAAGTAACATGTCTTAACAAAAGACTCCTCCTTAGCAAGTAACCATTTCAGGTGCATTCATAAATTCAGTCTGGCCATCTACATTGGTTTCAGAGCATTCTCGTTTGAGTGTGCCAAAGAGCGCAGAATAACTGATGAATTTATGAACGGATGTTGACCGGGGTGTTGACCGCTCTGGATAACAAAAAAACTGCTTAACCAGCTCTGCTAGGGCGAGTAAAATGGTCAGAGTAGGGTGTTCTCTCGTTATGTGTCTGGAAGTAGCTAGCAAGCTAGCCAATGTCAGCCCGTTAGCTTGGGTGCTAGGCTAAAGCTTAAGAGGGTGTTGCACGATGCTGAATGGGTGTAGACAAATAAGACCTTTCCAGTAGCAGTACCAAAACATTCAAAAACTCACTTTTGAGAAAATGGCCTATCAACTTTTAAAGAAAAATTACTTTCCCGTTGTTCCTCAACTGTAGTGTATGATATACCATTTTGTAGCTCTGAGTCTACTTTTTCCAATGTAAAAAGCATAATTTCAAATTTTGCTACATAAGACCGATTTCAGCCAGTCGGTCACATTTGTGTAAGTGTTGTGCTTGTTGAATGTCCTTCCCTATAAGCATGCTGAAAAATTGTTGTTCCTTTTTTTTTACTGTGAAATAACATTGTTTCTGGTCAAACACATTTTTTTTCCATAAGTTTACTAAGGGTTGGTAACAGGCTGATTTGTCAGCTATTTGAGCAAGTAAAGGGTGCTTTGCTATTCTTGTGTAGTGCAATGACTTTTGCTTCCGTCCAGGCCTGAGGGCACACACTTTCCTGTAGGCTTAGATTGAAGAGATTGCAAATAGGAGTGGCAATATCACTCACTATCATCTTCAGTAATTTTCCATCCAAGTTGTCAGACCCAGGTGGCTTGTCATTGTTAATAGACAACAATAATGTTTTCACCTCTTCCACACACACTTTACGGAATTCAAAATGACAATGCTTGTCTTTCATAATTTCTTCAGTTATTCATGAATGTGTAGGTTCAGAATTTGTTGTTGACATACAGTATCATGCCTACGTTTGCTAATCTTGGCAATGAAGAAATCATAAAAGTAGCATTATCAGTGTTTTTTTTAATGAATGAACCATTTGATTCAATGAATGATGGAGCCGAGTTTGCCTTTTTGCCCCAAATTTCATTTAAGGCACTCTAAAGCTTTTGACTATCATTCATCTTTGTTTTTAGTTACAGTTTCTTCTTTTTGTTCGCTATAGTCATATTATTTCTCAATTTACAGTACATTTGCCAATCGGTTCTGTCCATATTGATGCAGAAAATCTAACATTTTGGTGTAGATATTAGGAACAACTTGACTGACAAAGTTCTGAAAAATTGAGAGGATTGAATCAACCACTTTTGAGATATGATGAAAAAAATGCTAGCTTGAGGGTTAATGAGGCCTTGCTTCTAAAGCCAAGCAAGCATGGCATTTAGAACTGCCGAATCAATTTTGACTGTTGTCTTAGAGCAATTTTTTTATTTCACCTTTATTTAACCAGGTAGGCTAGTTGAGAACAAGTTCTCATTTACAACTGTGACCTGGCCAAGATAAAGCAAAGCAGTGCGACACAAACAACAACACAGAGTTACACATGGAATAAAGAAACATACCGTCAATAATACAATAGAGAAGGTCTATATACAGTGTGTGCAAATGAGGTAGGATAAGGGGGAGAGGCAATAAATAGGCCATAGTGGCGAAATTAATACAGTATGGCAAATTAAACACAGGAGTGAAATATGTGCAGAAGATGAGTGTGCAAGTAGCGGTACTGGGGTGCAAAGTAGCAAAATAAATAACAATATGGTGATGAGGTAGTTGGATGGGCTATTTACAGATTGGCTATGTGCAGTGATCTGTGAGCTGCTCTGACAGCTGGTGCTTAGAGCTAGTGAGGGAGATTAAGAGTCTCCAGCTTCAGTGATTTTTGCAGTTCGTTTCAGTCATTGGCAGCAGAGAACTGGAAGGAAAGGCGGCCGAAGGAGGAATTGGCTATGGGGGTGACCAGCGAAATATACCTGCTGGAGCACGTGCTGCGGGTGGGTGCTGCTATGGTGACCAGTGAGCTGAGATAAGGTGGGGCTTTACCTAGCAATGACTTATAGATGACCTGGAGCCAGTGGGTTTGGCGACGGATATGAAGCGAGGGCCAGCCAATGAGAGCATACAGGTCACAGTGGTGGGTAGTATATGGGGCTTTGGTGACAAAACGGATGGCACTGTGATAGACTGCATCCAATTTGCTGAGTAGAGTGTTGGAGGATATTTTGTAAATGACATAGCCGAAGTCAAGGATCGGTAGGATAGTCAGTTTTACTAGGGTATGTTTGGCGGCATGAGTGAAGGATGCTTTGTTGCGAAATAGTGTAGTGGAAATTCAGTACTGAGAGAGACTTGGACTTGGTCATCTCTTCAAACAATCATTTTTATTTAATATCGATTCATTATTGCAATAATGAGACTGTCAGCCCACCAGTCTTGACTGACTGTTAGGCTGAGAGTCTAGCCTTAACAGACGATGCACAGTTTTTATATAGCTGATACCAAGATTACTTAGTCAGTCATTTCTTAACTTCCCATAAGCCACCTAGGTTATCTACACAGGATGGTCTTTTACTTAGTTTCCCAGATGCCAGGAAGATGAGACAATGAGGCATTGTTCTTAACTCTTCCAGGCTCTCTCTATCTTGAGCCACACACACCACATCTTGTCTATAGAATGCTAGCTTTTAGGTTTTTATCCCCAACACAAATCAATTGTCAGCTTCAAGCTATGTCTAGTAGAACACATGTCCTCAACACCCAGACTAGCTGCAGAGTGCTAGTGGAGACCATAAAACACAGCATTAGCAGGACAGAAATATCTTACTGTTCGTTAAGTAAATAATTGTTACATATCCAACAAATAACGTGAATACATAATTTTTCCCTCACCATAGGACCCCGATTCTCAATTTAATTTTGGATTGGAGATGCTTAATGTGCTTCTGGAAGGAGAGTTTACAGTCTAACCAGACACCTAGGTGATTTGTTCAATTGAGACGCTCCCAAGTGCAATTAATGCAGGTTTTCATTTCAAAGATCTCTGACACAATGGTCAAAAAGATACTCAGGGGGGCCATAGAAAGAGCTTTCATTGGTACAAAATCAAAGAGGGAAATGGATATTTATTACCCAGACAAAATTATGCTAACAGCGCCACATGAACATATTAGCATCTAAACTGGACCCAAATACATGGCCAGTTTTGATTGTTACTGGCTTTGATGCTTGGTTCTCTTGTTGTTAGATTAGAGCTAGTAGTCCATGGTGCTGATTCAATGGGTTTAAGCTTAAAGAATATTGTACTGTAGACCAAAAAACATTCTGATTGGATTAATATACAAATGTGTAGTTCCATGTGTTATTTACTCAGATTTTTATATGCCACATATTATATCAAATCTGCATATCAAATGTATAATTATTTTCTATGGTTTAGTTAATAGTGTATAGGATACCTTCCAAAAGGACCAGGGAAGTAATTTGTTAGACGATGAGTATCAGATCACAGTATCTCCCTGACAATCTCCTGCTGTGTCACAAACACACTTGGATTAAACCAATTTCCATGGCAATTATGTTATAATCATCCAATTACATGGCTTTCGGCATTTTGTATTTTAATCAAGAGCATAAGTGAATCTGGCTCTAAATGAATAGGATACATATTAGCCCTCATACAAGATAGGGGGAGCTGCACTGCAGGAACACACTCACACAGACACTCTAAATCCAACATCTCCTGCTTTGCATTTTTGGTGCTGCTAGCAGTACTAATGGGGAAGGATTGTATTGGTCAACTGTGCACTGAAAAGCACAAAAACATCCCCAAAACAATATATACAGCCATTGTATATATTGATCATGAATGACCTGGGTTGGATGTCCTAAAGCAGTATTCTTCAAGCCTTGTCTTGAAAAACGATGTACACCTGCACTAGCTCTACTGCTTTTTGTTGTTTTTTTTAAAACTTTTTTTTCATGAAAACAATTTGTATGGGGGACAAATGGCTGTACAGTTTGTTTGTTTTCTCATGGCAGCAATACGTTTGTGTGGATAAGTGTGTACGATTTTTATTTTATAAGGGAAATCATCCTCAAAACCATGCAACATCTGCCCCGAATGTAAAGCAATCACTGCCTGTGTTTGTAAAGATACCGTAAATAGTTTGAATGATGGATTTGCAATTATAGCTAGTCATTCCTTATTAGTTTATCTCTTGATTAATCATTGCAGTTGTTTTACTGATATTACTCTGCATTTAATTAACATACCACACTGATCTTACATGAGCAGTGCATTGGCTTTTTGTCTACCAATACACCACAATTAAATGAATTGCTCTCTATGTTTTCTCTTTTCTAATATGCAGATAAGAATCTTCCAAACAGCTCGAATGTCGAGGTGGAAGTCACACCACCAATGAATGGCACTGCTGGACAAGAAGGGGAAGCTGCGGTAAGAAACCCATTTTAAGGGCACACACGCACACATACACACACATACACACACAAACCAACATAAACCCAACAGCAAACAACATAAACCCAACAGCAAACAAGTGGGCACACATACAGTTGAAGACGGAAGTTTACATACACTTAGGTTGGAGTCATTAAAACGTGTTTTTCAACCACTCCACAAATTTCTTGTTAAACAAACTATAGTTTTGGCAAGTTGGTTAGAAAATCTACTTTGTGCAAGTCATTTTTCAAACAATTGTTTACAGACAGATTATTTCACTTATAATTCACTGTATCACAATTCCAGTGGGTCAGAAGTTTACATACACTAAGTTGACTGTGCCTTTAAATAGCTTGGAAAATTCCAGAAAATTATGGCATGGCTTTAGAAGCTTCTGATTGGCTAATTGACGTAATTTGAGTCAATTGAAGGTGTACCTGTTGATATATTTCAAGGCCTATCTTCAAACTCAGTTCCTCTTTGCTTGACATCATGGGAAAGTCAAAATAAATCAGCCAAGACTTTTTTTAGAGCTCCACAAGTCTTGCTCATCCAGCAATTTCCAAATGCCTGATGGTACCACGTTCATCTGTACAAACAATAGTACGCAAGTAAAGTGGGGGAAAAAGTATTTGATCCCCTGCTGATTTTGTACATTTGCCCACTGACAAAGAAAGGATCAGTCTATAATTTTAATGGTAGGTTTATTTGAACAGTGAGAGACAGAATAACAACAAAAATATCCAGAAAAACGCATGTCAAAAATGTTATAAATTGATTTGCATTTTAATGAGGGAAATAAGTATTTGACCCCCTCTCAATCAGAAAGATTTCTGGCTCCCAGGTGTCTTTTATACAGGTAACGAGCTGAGATTAGGAGCACACTCTTAAAGGGAGTGCTCCTAACCACAGCTTGTTACCTGTAAAAAAGACACCTGTCCACAGAAGCAATCAATCAATCAGATTCCAAACTCTTCACTATGGCCAAGACCAAAGAGCTCTCCAAGGATGTCAGGGACAAGATTGTAGACCTACACAAGGCTGGATTGGGCTACAAGACCATCGCCAAGCAGCTTGGGGAGAAGGTGACAACATTTGGTGCGATTATTCGCAAATGGAAGAAACACAAAAGAACTGTCAATATCCCTCGGCCTGGGGCTCCATGCAAGATCTCACCTCGTGGAGTTGCAATGATCATGAGAACGGTGAGGAATCAGCCCAGAACTACACGGGAGGATCTTGTCAATGATATCAAGGCAGCTGGGACCATAGTCACCAAGAAAACAATTGGTAACACACTACGCCATGAAGGACTGAAATCCTGCAGTGCCCGCAAGGTCCCCCTTCTCAAGAATACATATACATGCCCGTCTGAAGTTTGCCAATGAACATCTGAATGACTCAGAGGACAACTGGTGTAAGTGTTGTGGTCAGATGAGACCAAAATGGAGCTCTTTGACATCAACTCAACTCGCCGTGTTTGGAGGAGGAGGAATGCTGCCTATGACCCCAAGAACACCATCTCCACCGTCAAACATGGAGGTAGAAACATTATGCTTATGCCGTCCATCATCAAAGGGATGATGGACGGGGCCATGTACCGTCAAATCTTGGGTGAGAACCTCCTTCCCTCAGCCAGGGCATTGAAAATGGGTCGTGGATGGGTATTCCAGCATGACAATGACCCAAAACACACGGCCAAGGCAACAAAGGAGTGGCTCAAGAAGAAGCACATTACAGTCCTGGAGTGGCCGAGCCAGTCTCCAGACCTTAATCCCATAGAAATTCTGTGGAGGGAGCTGAAGGTTCGAGTTGCCAAACATCAGTCTCGAAACCTTAATGACTTGGAGAAGATCTGCAAAGAGGAGTGGGACAAAATCCCTCCTGAGATGTGTGCAAACCTGGTGGCCAACTACAAGAAACATCTGACCTCTGTGATTGACAACAAGGGTTTTGCCACCAAGTTCTAAGTCATGTTTTGCAGAGGGGTCAAACTTATTTCCCTCATTAAAATGCAAATCATTTTATAACATTTTTGACATGCGTTTTTCTGGATTTTTTTAATTGTTATTCTGTCTCTCACTGTTCAAATAAACCTACTATTAACCTCTGGGCGGACATCCAGCGAAAAATCCTATCGCCATTAGCATAACAAAATTTAATATTTTTTTTTTCTCCAAATATAGTACTATGTTATATCGTTTTATAGATACACCTCTCCTGAATCGAACCACGTTGTCCGATTTCAAAAAGGCTTTACAACAAAAGCAAAACATTAGATTATGTTAGAGGAGTATATCGTAAAAGTAGCCACATAGCCATTTTCCGACCAACCACATGCATCACAAATAACCAAAAAACAGCTAAATGCAGCACTAACCTTTGACAATCTTCATCAGATGACACTCCTAGGACATCATGTTACACAATACATGCATTTATTTGTTCGATAAAGTTCATATTTATATATAAAAACAGCATTTTACATCGGCGCGTGACGTTGACTAACTATTTGAAACAGCGCTACAATTTACTAAATTACTAATCGAAAACATTTTAAAAATGTAATATTGTCATTCTAAGATTTATAGATTAGCATCTCTTGAAAGCACCTGCAATGCCAGATTTAAAAATAACTTTACTGGGTAATCACACTTTGCGATACTCAAAAAAATAGGCTAGCAATACAGGTCAGCGCCATCTTGGAACAATCGCATATCAAATCTAGTCTTGTATACTATTGTCAATAATCCCTTACCTTTGATTATCTTCATCAGAAAGCACTTCCAGGAATCCCAGGTCCACAACAAATGTATTTTCGTTCGAAAAAGTTAATCCTTTACGTCCCAATAGCTTGTTCTTGTTAGCGCGTTCTGAAGGCTGCTCCAAAAGTACCGACGGCCGCGGGACTTCTCTCTCAACAAAATGCATTTTTTTAAATTTAGGTTTGTTCAAACAGGTCAAACGTTGTATAACATAAATCTTTAGGGCCTTTTTCAACCAGAGCTCCAATAACATTCAAGGGGGACGATTGCATTGTCTTTCAAAACGTTTCGAAAGGGGAGGGTAGCCAGGGGCGCCGGCGTCATAATGGTGATGGCCCTCCTCATGTGACCACGTTCCACAGACTCTCATTGTGTCAGTTTTCACAGTAGAAGGCTCAAACCACTTTGTAAAGACTGGGGACATCTAGTGGAAGCAATAGGAAGTGCTCAATGAACCATTGCTCACGGTGTGATTTATAGGCAAAGTGATGAAGTTGAGTCCGCAATTCAGAATTCCACATCCTGTTACGATCTGTCTCGGGGTTTTGACTGCCATATGAGTTCTGTTATACTCACAGACACCCTTCAAACAGTTTTAGAAACTTTAGGGTGTTTTCTATCCACAAGTATTAATTATATGCATATCCTAGCTTCTGAGTTTGAGTAGGAGGCCGTTTAAAATGGGCACGAATTTTTTTCAAAAATCGCTGTAGCGCCCCCTATCCTAGGCGACCGTCAAGAGGTTAAAATTATAGACTGATCATTTCTTTGTAAGTGGGCAAACGTACAAAATCAGCAGGAGATCAAATACTTTTTTCGTCCACTGTATAAACACCATGGGACCACGCAGCCGTCATACCGCTCAGGAAGGAGACGTGTTCTGTCTCCTAGAGATGAACCTACTTTGGTGCGAAAAGTGCAAATCAATCCCAGAACAACGGCAAAGGACCTTGTGAAGATGCTTGAGGAAACAGGTACAAAAGTATCTATATCCACAGTAAAACGAGTCCTATATCGTCATAACCTGAAAGGCCGCTCAGCAAAGAAGAAGCCACTGCTCCAAAACCGGCATAAAAAAACTACGGTTTGCAACTGCACATGGGGACAAAGATTGTACTTTTTGGAGAAATGTCCTCTGGTCTGATGAAACAAAAATAGAACTGTTTGACCATAATGACCATCGTTATGTTTGGAGGATAAAGGGGGAGGCTTGCAAGCTGAAGAACACCATCCCCCCGTGAAGCACGTGCGGGGAAGCATCATGTTTTGGGGGTGCTTTGCTGCAGGAGGGACTGGTACACTTCACAGAATAGATGGCATCATGAGGAAGGACAAATATGTGGATATATTGAAGCAACATCTCAAGACATCAGTCAGGAAGTTAAAGATTGGTCGCAAATGGGTCTTCCAAATGGACAATGACCCCAAGCATACTTCCAAAGTTGTGGCAAACTGGCTTAAGGACAACAAAGTCAAAGCCCTGACCTCAATCCTATAGAAAATGTGTGGGCAGAACTGAAAAAGTGTGTGCGAGCAAGGAGGCCTACAAACCTGACTCAGTTACACCAGCGCTGTCAAGAGGAATGGGCCAATATTCACCCAACTTATTGTGGGAAGCTTGTGGAAGGCTACCCGAAACGTTTGATCCAAGTTAAACAATTTTAAGGTAATGCTACCAAATACTAATTGAGTGTATGTAAACTTTTGACCCACTGGGAATCTGATGGAAGAAATAAAAGCTGAAATAAATCATTCTCTCTATTATTCTGACATTTCACATTCTTAAAATAAAGTGGTGATCCTAACTGATCTAAGACAGGGAATTTTTACTAGGATTAAATGTCAGGAATTGTGAAAAACTGAGTTTAAATATATTTGGCTAAGGTGTATGTGAACTTTCGACTTCAACTGTACTAAGCATCAAACTCCATAACTCCCTGCCAGCCTCTTGTGCACATAGTTACTAAGGTACTAGTCAGATGCAGTAGAACCCCAAAGATACGAACCATAGTTACAGAATGACGAACCTGCACATTTATTAAATGCAAAAAAACTGAATTACCGTGGGTTAGAGACAAACGGAAATTTGGCTTTAATATGCTTAGAACACCTCAGACATTTAAAGTACTGTATGCAGATGCATTGTTAGGAAATATATGAATACACAATTTATATTATAGACACAAAATGTATATTATAGATGCGAACAATAGTCGTTAAATAATTAAAGTGAGTTTTCCCCTCGTAAATTCTCCGTCAATACTTCATATTACGGAACGAAATTTGGCACACCAGATGAGAACTTAGTTCCCTAAATGGTCAGCAGATGACACCGCGATCTGCTTTCTAGTTTTCTTGCTGGAAGGGTGGATAGAAATGTAGCATTCTCCGGTAGGGATTCTCTATGAAGACATTAAAAAAATTCGACTAAATTGTAAACAGTTACACTTGAATGATAGACAAAGATTACGTATCAAAAGTGCTTTCCGTTTGAGTATTCGAGAAAGGTGTTGTTTTCTCTGCTATCTTTTACTGCAAATCATGAAGGAAAACTAACTAATTACACAGGGGCTAACAGGCTAATATTTCATTTTTGTTAAAGGAGAAAAATAAAAATATAGACAGAATTAGGAATACAGATCATCCATATAATTTAAAGTTAGAATGCAGCATGTATTGATTGGATATCTATTCAACCTGTATTAGGGGCTGTGACGAATCGAAGCTACCTCATTCTCCTGTCATTACTAGCTACTTGGCACAGTTGCCTGGCAGCCAGTAGCTAGCTAGCAGCAAAAGTTATTAGCTAGTTAGCTAGATAACACGTATCTTAAACCAGATAGCCGGCGTGCTTTAAAATTGTATATCTTTCTGCTTACATTGTAGCTAGGTAACATTAGCTAGCTAACTTTTAGCTATGCAGGCTACCGAGTAAATAACGTCCCGTCCGAGTGACCAATGACAAGTATAACGTTAGCAATAACATTACCTAGGATACGAAGAGAGAAAAAAACCGCCGCAGCTATGGCACAAGTTAGGTAACTAGCTAACTCCGTATATCCAAGGTTGAAACCCAACATACATTCTGGTTTTTTATTATCTCAGCCATATTCAAAATTGAGGCTGATGAAATAGAAATCGCAACCCAACCTCTCTATTGTAGCTAGCTACATTAGCTAGCCAATGTAATCAAATCAATGCTTGTCTAAAGTTACATAGCTATCTACAATAGCATAATGTGGCAATGAATCCTCCGACAGTTTGAGCAAACACACATAGGAGAATGTTAAAGGTACGTCCATATTCCCTTGATCGTTTCTATTAGCTTCTCCTGGCCATATCTCCAATATTATTTGGACAGTTTCATCACAAAATCGTACATGGGAAGGTGTCCAGCAATATCCGAGATGGCTGTGGACTTTTGTTGCATCTAACAGTAAGGTCCTTAGCCTGATACATCCTCAGTTTTCTGCCTGGCAATTGTGTAATTCAAATAACGTATTGAAATGCAAGAGGCATGTGATGACCAGTTACATGAAGTATAACAATATCAAAACATGACAATCTTTCATTCAAGTCTTTATTACAACATTTTTGTAATTGAGTCATCAGCACAATCCATATTAACCTAACTACTGGACCTTCTTAATTACTTACATAGAGCATAATAAGAATAAGAAACAAAAAAGATGATTCACTTTATTTAAAATTATGATGTAATGTAAATTAATCAAACATTGAAGGACTTTGTGAAATGTGTAAGCTGCAAGCGTTTATGCCGGGGCTGGAATGTATTCTACTTGTTTGAAACAGCGATGCTGTCAGTCGAGTCTGGTCAGTTGTCTGACGCTAGCATGGATTTGCACACTTGCCCCATTGGGTATACATGTGGTTCACAACTAGCTTTCCATTTCTTAACAAAGCAATTGATTTTCTTGGCTATGGTTTGTGTTGTGGTCTTGGCTGTTCTTAGTCGAGGAAATGTAGTGTAGCTAACTGCAGTGTTTTTCCTGTCTGAAATCTGGCTACCTCATCTTACCGTAGCTTGGTCTATGCAAAGCAAATGAATGTGAGCAGCGTGGCAGTGTGGCAGTTTCCCGAAGTTTGGTGGTTTTTACACTTAACCTAAATAACGTTAACTATCTATGTTTTGTGTAAAAAACATATGATATATTGTAATATTATACACATTATACACATTAGTTAACGTCTTCCTTGTGGCTCAGTTGGTAGAGCATGGTGTTTGCAACGCCAGGGTTGTGGGTTTGATTCCCATGGGGGGCCAGTAAAAAATAAATAAAAATGCATGAAATTAAATGTATGCATTCACTACTGTAAGTCGCTCTGGATAATAGCTTCTGCTAAATGACTAAAATGTAAAATGTAAAAACGTTATTCTTACGTTAGCTAACGATACCTATCTAGCTAAAGTTAACTGGCTATCATAGCAGCAAAATATACCAAGCTAGCTTTCCTTGCTTGTTGGTTAGATACCTACTCAATGTTAGCACTCATCTGACTGGTATAACATTACGTTAGTTAACTAGCTTGGTAACTATAGTAGCTAATCAAAACAAAATCACATTCATTGGCAAGCTACCTTTATTTGCCTGGTTGTTAGCTAGATAGCTTTCAGCTGACTGGTGTTAGCTAGGTACAAAAGGTTAACTGTTGGACTTTGTACGAGCAAGCTAACTTTAACTAGGTCACGTTAGCTAGCTACATAGCTAATCAATATATCTGCTTGCATTGATTGATTAACATAATCAAATGTTTTTTTTTAAAGAAAAGCACATTTTTTGTCCATTAAAATAACATAAAATTGATCAGAAATACAGTGTAGACATTGTTAATGTTGGAAATTACTATTGTAGCTGGAAACGGCTGATTTTTAATGGAATATCTACATAGACGTACAGAGGCCCATTATCAGCAACCATCACTCCTGTGTTCCAATGGCACGTTGTGTTAGCTAATCCAAGTTTATCATTTTAAAAGGCTAATTGATCATTAGAAAACCCTTTTGCAATTATGTTAGCACAGCTACAACTACACAGCTACAACAGAACAGCTACAACAGAAAACTTTTGTTCTGATTAAAGAAGCAATAAAACTGGCCTTCTTTAGACTAGTTGAGTATCTGGAGCATCAGCATTTGTAGGTTCGATTACAGGCTCAAAATGGCCAGAAACAAATAACTTTCTTCTGAAACTCATCAGTCTATTCTTGTTCTGAGAAAATTTGGCTATTCCATGCGAGAAATTGAGAAGAAACTGAAGATCTCGTACAACGCTGTGTTCTACTCCCTTCACAGAACAGTGCAAACTGGCACTGACCAGAATAGAAAGAGGAGTGGGAGGCCCCGTTGCACAACTGAGCAAGAGGACAAGTACATTAGTGTCCAGTTTGAGAAACAGACACCGCACAAGTCCTCAACTGGCAGCTTCATTAAATAGTACCCGCAAAACACCAGTCTCAACGTCATCAGTGAAGATTTCGACTCCGGGATGCTGGCCTTCTAGGCAGAGTTCCTTTGTCCAGTGAATGTGTTCTTTTGCCCATCTTAATCGTTTCTTTTTATTGGCCAGTCTGAGATAAGGCCTTTGAGATAAGGCTGAGATAAAGCTTTTTTCTTTGTTAGCACAGCACTTACACATATGACTGATGATTGGCTGAGAGAAATTGATGATAAAAAGATTGTGGGGTCTGTTTTGTTAGACTTCAGTACGGCTTTTGACATTATCGATCATAGTCTGCTGCTGGAAAAACATGTGTTATGGCTTTAAACCCCCTGCTAAATTATGGATAAAGAGTTACCTGTCTAACCGAACACAGAAGGTGTTATTTATTGGAAGCCTTTCCAACATAATCCAAGGCAGCAGCTACTCTTCCTGGGGCCCAGCAAAATTAAGGCAGTTACACCATTTTTAAAACCTTACTGTCACAACTTCCGCCAAAGTCGGTTCCTCTCCTTGTTCGGGTGGCGTTCCGCGGTCGACGTCACCGGTCTTCTAGCCATCGCCAATCCACCTTTCATTTTCCATTTGTTTTGTCTTGTTTTCCCACACACCTGGTTTACATTTCCCTCATTACTTATTGTGTATTTAACCCTCTGTTCCCCCCATGTCTGTATGTGAAATTGTTTGTTGGAAGTGCTTCTGCACATTTTGACTGGTGCGCGACGGGTTTTGTACCCATATTTGTATTTCTAGATGCCGTTGGTTTTGATAATTAAACAGCTCCGGTTATTACCCAGTTCTGCTGTCCTGCGTCTGACTTCCCTGCCACCAGTTACACACCCCTTACACTTACAATACTAAACTAGGGCCTGTAGGACCTGACATGTTGATAGTGCTGTTTAGAAGGCAGACTTCTCCCCATCTTAGCTACTGTTGTATCAATATGTTTTGACCATGACAGTTTACAATCCAAGGTTACGCCAAGCAGTTTAGTCACCTCAACATGCTAAATTTAGACATTATTCATTATTCATTAATGGGGATCCATGATAAATACAAATTCAAACCTCAGCTTGAATACCACCACCATGTAAGCAGATGTGTTGTTGCTGAGCAACAGACTCAGTGTTAGAACTCTGCACTTCAGGAAAAAAAGATGTTAGCATTGTCAGAAATGCTAGAAAAAGGTAGCACATCGTTGGTTCTTAATAGACAGAAATGAGCACATGAGAGTGAAACGGTTGACCCTACAAACTTATTCAGTCCGAAAGGTGGCAAGTCTAATGGCCCCTTTATGAACGCTGTAGTCTCGTTCTTATCCAACGCCTAGATATTGAGCTACTTCTGGCCAAGAATCTTAAATTTTTTTCCCTAATGCTGTTTAAAATCCAGTATGTGGTTCTCGGTAAGGAACGGACAGCTCATGACAAGAGGCAGGGAGTGTGTTGTGTACCTCCAGTCAAGTTGATTTGCACATTTTCATCAATATTGGTGTCATATTGGCTTAGATATGATGTTAGGGAGATTTTCATTTGAGCTGTGGGTACGATAATGTGGGGACGATAATGGATGAATGCCTTTGAGAGAAAGAATCCCACACTGGGAGCTGTACTTCAGCATAGTGAGAAGAGAAGTTCTGTGGGATTGCTGCAAAGGTGGAAATGACCTCAGAGCGGGTCATTACTGTTGGTAATCTCCCAGCATGCCTGTGAGTGTATCCCTCCATCCTTAGCCATACCTGCCAAAGGCCCACTCCCTCCGCTGTGTCTGCAATTATACCCCTCTCTCTCCCGCTGCCCACCACCTCAGGATGCGCGAAACTCAAACACACTCACAACAGTAGCACCGGCACGAGCAAGGAGACTTTCCTTGCTTCACTATGCCGTGCCAGGTAGGCAGATGGCACAGCATGCTACCAGAGTGATCAGGCGCTCCCTCAAAGTGGCAAAGAGGAAGGGAAACAGCCTCACTGGCAAGACCAGATTAAATGGCATTATGACCCATCCCATGGTGAATCCATCCTGTACATCAAGGACAATTTGGTGTGTTCAAGCAGAGCCAATGAATTTCAGTTGCAGTTATTTTTTTAAATGCTGTAAATAACTAACATTCACTCATCAAGATGTAATACCCTTTATTACCATCACCACTCTGTTATAACTATTTTTTTTGTCATTTTCTTATTCCATTTTTTTCTTCTTCTTCTTCTATCTATCTATATATATATATATATATATATATATATATATATATATATATATATATATATATATATATATATATATATATATATTATATTAAAACATACAATCTACTTGCAGTGAAGCCGCTCAACATCTACATCACATTCAGTTATCTAACAGACTCCCATCCAGAGCGACCCACAGAAAAAAACACGGTCATCGCCCTGCTCAAGGGCATGTCGACAGATCTCCCACAATGTCAAAAACGGGGATTCAAACCAGCGACCGGTCGCCCCCCCCCCCCCCCCCCCCCACAGTTCCCCAAGAGCTGCCCCTCAACCATCCGAGATGCCTCCCCCCTGAGTAAAATAAAATAATTCCGTTCCCCATCCCCAAGACCCCTGTCCCCAAGCCCCAAAGCACCAACAACCAACAAAATTAACACAATTTAAAAAAAGAAAGACAAAGGAAAACAAAAGGCATCAAGGACAACAAAAATCATAACAGCAAGGCCAACTGAATATGTTTGAGTGCATGTATGGCATTAGTGTATGTGCACGTGTGTACATTTGAATGAGAGTGTGTGTATATGCATGTGTACAAACACCTGCACTGCATCAGCCTCAGGCAAACAGGCACTAGCTGTAACAACACTGCCCCTCAGTGTCATTCAAACTTACTTGTTATTTTTAGACCTTTTTTTCTTCTTTTATCTTTGATCGTCATTCTATCCCTTGCCCAGCAACTGTTATAACTCTTGTTTCTACAAACGTTTACCAAAACATAGATACCAAAGTTAGATATCATACCTCCAAAATCTTTAACAAATTGAGCTGTATTACTCACAAAGGATATGTGTAACGTGGTGCGTACTGGCGGCAGAGAAGTCAGGCGCAGGAGAGCGAAAACTGATTTACAATGGTGTTGTTTAATACCCATAAAAACCACCGTAGACAGAACAATATAATAATGGGTCAAACAAAACCCGGTAACCCCCAGCAAAATGTGCACAAGCACTACAAGAAAACAATTCCGGACAAGGACATGGGGGGAACAGAGGGCTAAATATACAACATGTAATTGATGGAATTGAAACCAGGTGTGAGGGAAGACGAGACAAAACCAATGGAAAATGAAAGGTGAATCGGCGATGGCTAGAAGGCCGGTGACGTCGACCGCCGCCCAAACCAGGAGAGGGACCGACTTCGGCGGAAGTCGTGACAATATGTCATGTTTTTGTTTACATTGGGATTAATTCTTAATGAATCTTAGAGGCAATCTACAAATGGTACATCCATTTTAGACTTTTAAATTAATTATACATACCCATTGATTCTTGAAGAATATAACTTATTCTTTTGAGCTTACTTTTTTGTATTTGTATTTATTAGGGATCCCCATTAGCTGCTGCCTCTTCCTGGGGTCCAAACACATTAAGGCACTTACATCACACGTAAAACAAAATATAAAACATTACATCATATAACATTATTACACCACTAAATACTGTATCTACAATACGAAATGTATAATACCACCATAAAGCAATATTACAATGTATGTGTGTGTAGAGTGTCTGTGCTAGTGTGTGTTTGTGTATTCATGTGTCTGTGTCTGTACCTGTGTGTGTGTGTGTGTGTGTGTGTGTGTGTGTGTCACTTCACAGTCCCCGCTATTCCATAAGGTGTATTTTTGTGTTTTTTAAAATCTGATTCTACTGCTTGCATCGGTTACCTGATGTGGAATAGAGTTCCATGTAGTCATGGCTCTATGTAGTACTGTGCGCCTCCCATAGTCTGTTCCGGACTTGGGGATTGTGAAAAGACCTCTGGTGGCATGTCTTGTGAGGTATGGATGGGTGACATTTTGATCTCATCGATGGTCAGTCCTTCCATCCATAGCTCTGTCTATGAATTTGAGAGTGGTTACATTTCTCCAGACCCATCCCGCAGCTGTTTACCAAAATGGTTCACACTTTGCTGTTGTTTGAATTGCATATTACCCTGTCAAATGAGCTGTATTACTCACAAAGGATATGTCATGTTTTTGTTAACATTGGGATTAATTATTGATTAATCTTAAAAGGGCAATATACATATTGGACATATTTAAAGTTGTTAAGCAAAATCAGCTTCACTTCGGATATTATAATCATCTACAGATATCTTTGCCATCACTGGAAAAACATTACTCGTCCTTCCCCATTCCACAACCCACCAGTCACACTGAAAAATGCTCTGGGTAACAAAAGGGTCCCCTTGATTTTCAGCATACAGTAAACTGGTTTTTAGACATTTTAGACAGTATACACTACCGTTCAAAAGTTTGGGGTCACTTAGAAATATCCTTGTTTTTGGAAGAAAATTAAAAAAATTTACCATTAAAATAACATCAAATTGATTAGAAATACAGTGTAGACATTGTTAATGTTGTAAATTACTATTGTAGCTGGAAACGGCTGATTGTTTTAAGGAATATCTACATAGGCGTACAGAGGCCCATTATCAGCAACCATCACTCCTGTGTTCCAATGGCACGTTGTGTTAGCTAATCCAAGTTCATAATTTTAAAAGGTTAATTGATCATTAGAAAACCCTTTTGCAATTATGTTAGCACAGCTGAAAACTGTTGTTCTGATTAAAGAAGCAATAAAACTGGCCTTCTTTAGACTAGTTGAGTATCTGGAGCATCAGCATTTGTGGGTTCGATTACAGGCTCAAAATGTCCAGAAACAAATAACTTTTTTCTGAAACTCTTCAGTCTATTCTTGTTCTGAGAAATGAAGGCTATTCCATGCGAGAAATTGCCAAGAAACTGAAGATCTCGTATCTGTGTACCACTCCCTTCACAAAAAAGCACAAACTGGCTCTAACCAGAATAGAAAGAGGAGTGGGAGGTCCCGGTGCACAACTGAGCAAGAGGACAAGTACATTAGAGTGTCTAGTTTGAGAAACGGACACCTCACAAGTCCTTAACTAGCAGCTTCATTAAATAGTACCCACAAAACACTAGTCTCAACGTTAACAGTCAAGAGGCGACTGCAGGATACTGGCCTTCTTGGGTATGAGTTTGCCTTTTGGCAAACTCCATGTGGGCTGTCATGTGCCTTTTACTGAGGAGTGGCTTCCGTCTGGCCACCCTACGATAAAGGCCTGATTGATGGAGTGCTGCAGAAGTGGTTGTCCTTCTGGCAGGTTCTCCCATCGCAGCCAAGGAACTGTTGTTCTGTCAGAGTGGTCATTGGGTTCTTGGCACCTCCCTGACCAAGGTCCTTCTTTCCCGGTGGCTCAGTTTGGTCCAACGGCCAGCTCTGGGCAGACTCGGGGTAGTTCCATATTTTTTTCAATTTCCTAGTGATGGAGACCACTGTGCTCTTGGAAACTTTCAACACTCTAGAAATGGTTTTATACCCTTCCCCAGATATATACTGTACCTCATCACAATTCTGTCTCAGAGATCTACGGACCATTCTTTGTTATGGTATAGTTTCTGCTCTGACATGCACTGTCAACTGTGGGACCTTATATAGACAGGTGTGTTTCTTTATGAATAATTTCCAAACAATTGAATTGGCCACAGGTGGACTCCAAGTTCTAGTGACATCTCAAGGATACACCTGAGCTCAATTTGAAGTGTCATAGCCAAGGGGTGTGAATACTTTTGTAAATGAGATATTTCTGTATTTGATTTTCAATTCATTTGCTAACATGTCTAAAAACATGTTTTTACTTTGTCATTATGGGCTATTGTGGGTAGATGGGTGAGAAAAAAAAATCAGGCTGTAACCAATTTTGGGTGAATAAGTAGGGGTATGAATACTTTATGTAAACAATTTAAATCCGACAAATAAAAAATTGCAGCTAGAAAATATCCTGATGAAAAAAATATCCTCTAAATCCAATTTGGCTACGTATGGCAATTGGTTCTGTCACAATGGGTGGCTTGTGGATTCAGAAGAGTCAGGCGCAGGAGACAGAAAGATTCCGTGAATGAATTTAATAAAATATCCACACGGAAAATATGCAAAGGTATGGAGTGCAAGGTGTGCAAAAAGAAACGCACCACCCTTAAAAGAACGTAACCAGGGACGCAGCCCAAAACGAATAGCGTAACTCCAAAATACAGAACCTCATGACAAAACACACCCTGACAAACAAACAATCCCGCACAAACAACAAACCTAACTAACTAGCCTAACTAACTAGCCCCACTAACAACTAACACAAAACAGGTGCGCAACTAACCTAGGCCTAACTAACAGAACGTGAAACATAAATCGATGGCAGCTAGTAGGCCGGCGACGACGACCGCCGAGCGCCGCCCGGGCGAGGAGGGGCGCCACCTTCCGTAGGTGTCGTGACAGGTTCAGGTTCTTTCAATCACATTCATCTCTCTACTCCAAATACATTGAGGAACCATAAAAACTTTGTCATTTGCAATGGATAAAAAATATATAATTAATCAAAAATAGAGTTCCTGTTGAGGTGAAGAAAAAAATGACTAAGTGGTGGTGAGTTAAAACAATCAGAAATACTATTAGCATCCCCAAATGGGCACTTTTATACATCCACGTGTAGGTACTTCCACGCGTGTTCAGGCGTGCGCATGCTTACTCGACATTAACAGGACAGAGAAATCAGACACATGCTCACACAGACAGCTCCAAACAGAAGACAATTAATGAATTTACAAAACTCGTAAATGGCATGAAATTAACCCAAACTTGTTTCTCACAATTGTAGCATAGGTTGAAAAATGACTGCAATAATATATTGAATGCATTAACTGAAATTACCGTAACCAAACATTGTAGATTAGAAATGATGGGGAATAACGGTTAATTTACAAGTAATTGATCATTACTAACAATCAAAGGGGAAACAATTCACATAATGAAACAATGAATGTGCACAAACTGGCGAGGGAGAAATTCTGAAAAGACGCACATAGTGCTTCACCACACACCCCTCCCTTCTTCTCTCAACATTTTAAATGATACTCAAGACACATTATCTTCACACATAGGGTGTACTCTCACTTACGTGGTCAGGTCCAAAGCGGTAGTCATTTATGGAAAACAAATGCAATTTCGAAACTAAGACATTTTCACTTATTTTATCGATTTTATCTAATTGCTTGGCGTGCCAAGTCAAATACCATCGAGGGCCAGCCTTGTTAACCATGCCATATATTGCCATTGCCTGAACTAGATTGTAGATCTAAAGAAATTATACCAACTAAACTAGTCTATACATTACCAGAGCTGGGTAGTGTGGCTGTGCGATCTAAGGCGCTGGATTAAGGCTCCAGTCTATACGGAGCCGTGTGTTCAAATCCCACCGCTGCGATCTTCAGTGGCGGCAGGTAGCCTAGTGGTTAGAGCGTTGGCCCAATCGAAAGGTTGCTGGATTGAATCCCTGAGTTGACGAGGTAAAAATCTGTCATTCTGTTCGTTCGTAACCCTCTGTTCCCCAGTGCCGAAGACGTGGATGTTGATTATTGAAGCCCCCTGCACCTCTCTGACTTGGTATCCCCCTTTCACCCCCTCAAAGTACTCACACCCCCTGCATTTTATTTTATTTTTTCTTGTGTTACAGCCTGAATTAAAAAAAATGTTATTGAGATTTTGTGTCACTGGCAGACACACAATACCCTATAATTACAAATGAAAAGCTGAAATGTCTGAAGTCAATAAGTATTCAACCCCTTGTTATGGCAAGCCTAAATAAGTTCAGGAGTAAAAATGTGCTTAAAACCTGTTGGGGATAGGGGGCAGTATTTGCACAGCCGGATAAAAAACGTACCCGATTTAATCTGGTTACTACTCCTGCCCAGTAACTAGAATATGCATATAATTGTTTGATTTGGATAGAAAACACCCTAAAGTTTCTAAAACTGTTTGAATGGTGTCTGTGAGTATAACAGAACTCATTTGGCAGGCCAAAACCTGAGAAGATTCCAAACAGGAAGTGCTCTCTCTGACCATTTCATGGCCTTCTTGATCATCTCTAACCAAAACAGGGGATCTCTGGCATGACGTGACATTTTCTAACGCTCCCATAGGCTCTCAGAAGGCGCCAGAAAGCTGAATGGTGGCTTTGCAGGCCCTGGCTGAAAAACATTAGCGCATTTTGTAAGTGGTCGATCTGAGAACAATGAGACTGGAGGCGCGTGCACGAGTCGACTCCATGTTTACTTTCTCTCTCTTTGAACAAAAACAACCACTCCCGGTCGGAATATTATCACTTTTTTTACGAGAAAAATAGCATAAAAATGTATTTTAAACAGCGGTTGACATGCTTCGAAGTACGGTAATGGAATATTTAGAATTTTTTGTCACGAAACGCGTCGGGCGCGTCACCCTTCTTTACCCATCGGATAGTGTCTTGAACGCACTAACAAAACGCCGCTATTTGGATATAACTATGGATTATTTGGGACCAAACCAACATTTGTTATTGAAGTAGAAGTCCTGGGAGTGCATTCTGACGAAGACAGCAAAGGTAATCAAACTTTTCTAATAGTAAATCGGAGTTTGGTGAGTACCACACTTGGTGGGTGTCAAAATAGCTAGCCTGTGATGGCCGGGCTATCTACTCAGAATTTTGCAAAATGTGCTTTCACCGAAGAGCTATTTTAAAATTGGACATAGCGAGTGCATACAGGAGTTCTGTATCTATAATTCTTAAAATAATTGTTATGTTTTTTGTGAACGTTTATCGTGAGTAATTTAGTAAATTCACCGGAAGTGTTCAGTGGGAATGATAGTCACATGCTAGTCACATGCTAATGTAAAAAGCTGGTTTTTGATATAAATATGAACTTGATTGAACAAAACATGCATGTATTGTATAACATAATGTCCTAGGTGTGTCATCTGATGAAGCTCATCAAAGGTTAGTGCTGCATTTAGCTGTGGTTTGGGTTTATGTGACATTATATGCTAGCTTGAAAAATGGGTGTCTGATTATTTCTGGCTGGGTACTCTGCTGACATAATCTAATGTTTTGCTTTCGTTGTAAAGCCTTTTTGAAATCGGACAGTGTGGTTAGATTAACGAGAGTCTTGTCTTTAAAATGGTGTAAAATAGTCATATGTTTGAGAAATTGAAGTAATAGCATTTCTAAGGTATTTGAATATCGCGCCACGGGATTACACTGGCTGTTGAGTAGGTGGGACGCAAGCGTCCCACCTAGCCCATAGAGGTTAATAAGTCACATACGTTGCATGCACTCACTCTGTGTGTAATAAGAGTGTTTAATATGATTTTTGAGTGACTACTTCATCTCTGTGCCCCACACATTCAATTATCTGTAAGGTCCCTCAGTTGAGCAGTGAATTTCAATCACAGATTCAACCACAAGGACCAGGGATGTTTTCCAATGCCTCACAAAGAAGGTAGACAGGTAAAAAAAGCAGACATTGAATACCCCTTTGAGCATGGTGAAGTTATTAATTACACTTTGGATGGTGTATCAATACACCCAGTCACTACAAAGATACAGGTATCCTTCTTAACTCAGTTGCCGGAGAGGAAGGAAACCGCTCAGGGATTTCAACATCAAGCCAATAATTACAGAGTTTAATGGCTGTGATAGGAGAAAACTGAGGATGGATCATCAGCATTGTAGTTACTCCACAATACGGAGGTTCACCTTCCAGCAGGACAATGACCCTAAGCATACTGCTAAAGCCACACTCGAGTGGTTTAAGGGGAACCATTTAAATGTCTTGGAATGGCCTAGTCAAAGCCCAGACCTCAATCCAATTTAGAATCTGTGGTATGATTTAAAGATTGCTGTACACCAGCGGAAACCATCCAACTTGAAGGACCTGGAGCAGTTTTGCCTTGAAGAATGGGCAAAAATCCCAGTGGCTAGATGCGCCAAGCTTATAGAGACATACCCCAAGAGACTTGCAGCTGTAATTGCTGCAAAAGGTGGCTCTACAAAGTATTGACTTTGAGGGGGTTGAATAATTATGCACGCTCGCGTTTTCAGTATTTTTTTGTCTTATTTCTTGTTTGTTTCACAATAAAAAATGTTTTGCATCTTTAAAGTGGTTGGCATGTTGAGTAAATCAAATTATATAACCCCCCCAAAATCCATTTGAATTCCAGGTTGTAAGGCAACAAAATAGGAAAACTGTCAAAGGAGTGAATACCACTGTATGTAAATGTGTTATTTCTGTATTTAATTTTCAGTATATTCGTAACATTTCTAAAAACATGTTTTCATGTTATCATTGTGTGGTATTGTCTGTAGATGGGTGAGATTTTTTTGTTGCTTTAATCCATTTTGAATTCAGGTTGTAACACAACAAAATATGGAATCATTCAAGGAGTATGAATACTTTTTGAAGGTAATGTAGATCTGTGTTTCTCCTCCTACCTCTCTAATAGGAAGCAATACATCAATATTGGATAGTCCAGGTTGGAGGAGTCTGCAGTCACAGGGGTCAGTGTTGAGCCCTATCCTGTTTTTAATTGACATGCTCCCTCTCGGCCAAATCCTCAGATTATAACATCAACTTCACCTGCTACGCTGACGATACCCAGATTTATATTAACACCAAACCGGACATTCAGCAGCTAGCAAAACTCAGCAGCTGCATAGAAGATATCAGGGCATGGATGAAAGAGAACTTCCTCCAGTTGAACAGTAACAACACTAAGGCTCTGCTTATTGGGACACCCAAGCAGGTCATCAGTGGTGGAAACATCTAACCTACAATCAATGGCCAAGCCTTCCACCTGTCCTCTGTCATCTCCAACCTGGGAGTCAAGTTTGATCCTTCTCTGTTCTTCGATGCCCACATAAAACAAATATGTAAAACATAATTTTTCCATCTTAAAAACATGACTAGATGTTGTCAAGATCTTTGCAGATAAACCAAAAATACCAAATGTCATTGCGCAGGTTCTTAAGCTTGTTTCACATGTTTTAGCTAGAGCAAATCATGCCTTTGATGGTGTGATTGATACCACTCTGGCACAATAATGCAATATATCAGATTACTGATGGATGGGCCTGGATTTTGTCAAGAATAGGCCTGCTTGGATTAATGTCATGCAGTGAGCCACTTTTCAGTGGAAAAGTGAGCCACTGCCTACTTCCATGTCACCTACACAGCGATGAAGACTCTTATCTTCAGAAGTTGAGGTCTCTCACCTGTTTGGTATTCAGATGACCACACTGAGGGTCCAGCAGTCCAGCCATGTCATAGTGGGCCTTGTACCTGATAAGTAGAGTGTCGGACTCCTCCAGGCTTGGAGCAATCTTCTCAACCTCTGTCATCAAACACCACTCTCTCAAGGTCACAGAGAGTGAGGGCATGCTGACCAACTCTATAATCAATTCCTAAGGCCTTAGTTGTCAATATTATTTATCATCAACATCGTCATAATACTATTTTCCCACCAGAAAGGCCTGTATGCACTTGGCCTTCTTGCTTATTGAATAGAGTTCAAGTGGTGATGAAATAAATCACAAGAGCCTTTGTTTTCAATCACAATCCAGGTGCCCATGGATGTGCCTGACTTGACTCCTTGAACATTTTGTTATACTGTGTATTGTAGAGCTTTAAGATGGCTGACCCTGACTGCACCACATGACCCATTGAAACTTTTTGAGCACAGATTTCTCCAAACCAATTTCACATTAACTGTATCCATTCTGCAAGTTTCTCTTTTCTTTGAATCTACCACATTATTTCCATGCACCTGCAACAAGAACTCAGATGTGCGAGTGCTTTTATGAATTTTGAAACTGTATCCATACTGAAAGCTCTCTCTTCTTAGGCTGAGGATGAGGAGGATGAGGACCAGCCTCTGAGCCTGTCCTGGCCAGACACCATGCGCAAGCGTTTCACCTACCTCTTAATCATGCCCATCATCTTCCCTCTGTGGCTAACACTGCCCGATGTCAGGAAACCAGTAAGTGCTTCCCGTCCATTTCTATCACTTACTGTTCCAGTTTGTCAGATTGAGAATTAGGCTGTGTCCCAAATGACACCTTATTCCTTATGTAGTGCACTACACCCTATGGGCCTTGGTCAAAGCTAGTATAGGGAATAGGGTGCCATTTGTGAGACAGACATAGAGAGAAAGACTAATGTTTGATATGAAGTGTATCTGTCTTTCTTTTTCTATAACTGGTAATTGTGTGATGTGTTATTTGCTGTAGATACCTGTATACCATAGTATTGAGGCTTAATTTCTGTAATTTCCATCTTTATAGTAACTATAGCTTTTTCCTCCTTTTGTCTAACAGACTGCAAAGAAGTTCTTTCCCATCTCATTTCTGGGTTCTATCTGTTGGATTGCTGGATTCTCCTACTTAATGGTGTGGTGGGCTCACCAGGTACGTGGGGAACAGTGGAGGCTAAATTAATTGAACCGTTTTTCACACTACTGAGCCTTACCGAACCAAGCTGTAATAAGCTGGTCTGGTTATGCGTAGGGCTGTGGCAGGTATAACATTTTGTCAGCCGGTGATTGTCAAGAAAATAACTGCCGGTCTCACGGTAATTGACTGTTAATTAATATAAACAAGTTTAGCATCTCCTGGCTTCCACGCATAGCCTACAAGCCACCGATGCAGAACTGTGTAACTTCTACATTTAAAAAAGTCGAATAAATCAATTTAATATGGCCTACACCTTCACAATAAATCCATTATTTATTTTAGACAGTTCTAAAGAAGCATGATATGAAGAAAATGTTCTCTATTTTAGAAGAAATAGCTTTCCTTATGTTAGGCCCTGATATGGCTATGCTATACAGCTGTGGACTACACTAGTTAATTTAGCTGACAGGATTTGCTTAGAATTCCAAGGTATTAAAGTATGAAGAATACAATTGAACATAGCTTAATAAAATATAAATAATATTTTCTCAATGATTTCAAAGGAAGTGCGCACCTACGGCTTTTCCTGTGTTGACCGGTTAACAAAGAAACTGGTCCCACTATATGCTTAATTTAGAGTTATTTATGGAACTTTAGTTGTGTTTCGATTTTGTATCAATTCTAAGGCTGCATGGTGGGACTCTAATGATAATTTGAAAAAAATTGCATGAAAGGCATGAGCTCTAATTTGTTTCTTGTGCAAGCTGCACACACTTCATCAGTCTCTCATTCACAATTTGACAAGCACTTGATAATATTCACCAGGCCTTATTAGCCAATGCCCGTCACGTGATTGGGTCATTCTCACAGGCATTTCAGCTAAAAAGTAAGCTACAAGTGAATGAAGACAGACACGTTGGGGACGCAACTGTGTGCGTTCCTTTTATTGAATTCCGAGGCAAATATTAAAGGTGTTAAAACTGTCAACGTTTAGCCTACTTTTCGTCAGCCAGCAAGTTATCCTGCCTCTTGTCCATCCTTAAAGGGTTCTCCTAATCCTGTGGGAGTGGGCGGATTTCCTCATCTTTCTCGCCAGCCATGATTTTGGGCAGCTCCATGGTAAGAAATGTCCCTGTTCCTGGTGCAAAAACACTCCTGTCCTGGAGCTCCAGTAAATTATATTACTAAGCTGCTCCAGAATGTTCTACGCCAGGACATGGAAATCAATTCTATTGTACTCCATGTGAGTTTTAATGATATGTGACTAACCACCTGGATTTGGTCTTATGTAGCAAAATTTGAAATTGTGTTTCTGACATTGGATAAAAGTAGAGACTCAGAGCTACATAATGGTATATCATAAACTGCATTTATGAGGAACAATAGGGAAAGTAATTTTGTTTTGAATGTTGGTAAACTTGTAAACCCACTTTTGAGAAAATGGCCTTTGAATGTTTTGGTATCTAGGGAAGAGCTCCTCTTTGTCTACACCCATTCAGCATCGTTCACACTGTCTTAAGCTTTAGCCCCACCCATCTCGTTTCGGCCTCGGAGCATTCAGAGCGCACACTTGATGATAATTTGTTTACCTCTTGATAACATGAAAATAGCCTAACCAGCTCTGCTAGCAACAATTTCATTATGCTTTTTTGCCGATGTTTACTGACACCGGCCATATTCAACGGGTGTTGTACACTTTACCTTAAGACATGTAGCTAGCTAGTTAGGTAAACAATGAACCTAGCTAGGTAAGCAACATGTAAGATCCCACACATCACGTAACGTTAGCAGACGAGCCAGCCAGCTAACGTTAGCTGGTTAAACAACAATGAACATAGTGCCAAATCATGTCATTCCTACCCTGCATGAATCTGCTGGAAGCTAACCAACTAGGTTCAATGTTAGCTAGCTAACATTAGGCTCTAACTAGCAAAGCAAATGGTTCTGGGAAACAAATAATAACGTCATACACTTAACGTTAGCTAGGGAGCCAGCCAGCTAACGTTTGCTAGGTAGCTAACAGTAGACTTAAACTTGAAATGAAACCACTTTCTGTCAATTTTAAACGTTTAATATCTAAAAATGTAGCAAGCTAGACTATCTTACCCATATAAATCATCATGATGGACGCGTCTCCCTGTCACGGATGCCCTTAGTTTGAAGATGTAATCCGGAGACAGGTGTTTTCTCCATCTCTTTAGTGATCATACTCTAATTCCACTGATTGCAAAAGTCGATCCTCCAGAAAGTGGAGAGCAACAATTATGCAGCTCCACTACACGATCATTTTTTTAAAAGATGAGTTCGACAGTATTACCAACACAGACTGACCAGCTCAAATAGACAGAAGCCTTCTATGTGGCAGACCAATCTGAACTCCTCTCTCGGCGTACAGCCCACTCATTATCTCAGCCAATCATGGCTAGTGGGAACGTTGCTTGCCTTTTTCTGTAGCTTAACCAACTGGGCTCGTAATTTAACAGTTCTTTTTCATATTTACAGATGGCATATAAAAATGGCTTTCCTGTGAAGTCGTGACTTGATACATACGCCTAGTTTCCTGAAACGGGTCACATATTATAAAGGGCAGCTCTGAACAGTTGAACCTGGATTTTAAATAGCTGATAGATTCTCTGCTAGACACTAATAACATGTGCATTATATCTGGCCCTGTGCCCTCTCTGAATGGTGACATTGAACGCTTTAGCAGTATTCTTTCTCTTCAGATGGCTCATTGATCACAAAACCTACTGATGTTGCTGATTTACTTTAATTATTTTTTAATTGGCAAGATTAGCAAATTTAGGCATGGCATGCCAGCAACAAACGCTGACACTACAAATTCAAGTATTACTGATCAAATTATGAAAGACAAGCATTGTAATTTTGAAATCTGTAAAGTGAGTGTGGAAGAGGTGAAAAAATTATTGTTGTCTATTAACAATGACAAGCCACCGGGGTCTGACAACTTGGATGGACAATTACTGAGGATAGTAGCAGACAATATTGCCACTTCTATCTGCCATATCTTCAATCTAAGCCTACTAGAAATTGTGTGCCCTAAGACCTTTAGGGAAGCAAAATGAATTCCGTTACCCAAGAATAGTAAAGCCACCATTACTGGCTCAAATAGCCGACAAATCAGCCTGTTACAAACTCTTAGTAAACTTTTGGAAAGAATTGTGTTTGACCAGATTAAATGGTCAAACACAATTCCCTACAATTCCCTACAATGCTTATAGGGAAGGACATTCAACAAGCATGGCACTTAATGATGATTGGCTAAAATAAATTGCTGATAAAAGATTGCTGGAGCTTTTTTGTAAGACTTCAGTGCGGCTTTGAAATTATCGATCATAGTCTGCTACTAAAAAAACATCTGTGTTATGGCTTTACACTCCCTGCTATATTGTTGATAAAGAGTCACCTGTCTAACATAACACAAAGGTTGTTCTTTAATTGAAGCCTCCAACATTATCTAGGTAGAATCAGGAATTCCCCAGGGCAGCTGTCTAGGCCCCTTACTATTTTCAATCTTTACCAATGACATGCCACTGGCTTTGATTAAAGCCACTTTGTATGTGGATGACTCAACACTATACAGGTCAGCTACTACAGCGAATGAAATCACTGCAACACTTAACAAAGAGCTGCAGTTAGTTGGGGTGACTAAACTGCTTGGAGTAACCCTGGATTGTAAACTGTCATGGTCAAAACATGTTGATACAACAGTAGTAAAGATGGGGAGAAGTCTATCAACAAGGCAAGTCCTACAGGCCCTAGTTTTGTCGCACCTGGACTACTGTTCAGTCATGTGGTCAGGTGCCACAAAGAAGGACCTCAGAAAATTACAATTGGCTCAGAACAGGGCAGCATGGCTGGCCCAAAAATGAACACAGAGAGCTAACATCAATAATATGCATGTAAATCTGTCATGACTCAAAGTGGAGGAGAGATTGACTTCATCACTACTTGTTTTTGTAAGAAGTGTTGACATGCTGAATGCACCGAGGTGTCTGACCTTTGTGTTGTCTTAAGGGTCCCAATGACCCACCACTATGTTTAACAGCAGAGAAAACCCCTTAAATGATATTTTTTCAACATGACAGTTGATGACTTTTCCTAGAATGACCCCAACATTAGAAAAAGTGAAACATCGCCTTTGTTCATATTTCCATGAAAGCTGTACACCACCAGGGCACAAAGATTGTCTTGGGGTCATTTTTGACCCGGCAGTTATAAAATCATTTACACACCACAAAAACCATAAAGACACACACACACACACACACACGCGCACGCGCGCGCGCACACACACACACACAATGAGAAATGGAGATTATTTGTGCTACTGATTGAACTCACCCAGCAGCTCCTGAAGAGGAAGATCACCATGGTTGGCACATTTAGAAAGAACAAGCCTGAGCTCCCCCTGCAATCCTCACAACAAGGGGGAGAGAGGCCTTCTCATCAAAGTTTGCCTTCACCCCCACCACCACTCTAGTTTCTAACCTCCCAAAGAGGAACAAGAATGTGGTCCTCCTGAGCACACTGCACAAAATGGCTGAGGTCAGTGATGGTGAGGACAGGAAGCCAGCCATCATCCTGGACTACAACCACAACAAAGGAGACATGGACAACCTGGACAAGCTGATTGGAACTTAGTTGCAGGAGGATGACTGCCCGCTGGCCCCTGGTCATCTTCCATAACATCATTGATGTGTACTCATACAATGACAAGAGGATGGTATTCCTGGAGCAGCTGGGAAAGGCACTTGTAACCTCATACATTCAAAGAAAGTAGTGCCTCCCCCGCACAGCAGCCACTGCAGCGCTTGTGAAAGCTGTTCATGAGGCTGAATCTTGTCCTGATCTACCTGAGGCTGCAGCTGGGGCAGGCAAGAGGAGGACATGCCAATTCTGCCCCCTAATGAAGGACTGTAAAACAAATACTATGTGCTGCACATGTGAGAAATACATCGGTAAAGTCCATGAACACACACTTGCATACTGTCCTACATGTGCTAATTAGAGTTGATTCATTTATGTTCTTCACGTTTTTGTTTTGTATCTATAATCTTACTTTATTCGTATTTATTGTTGTTGTTTATACACCTTGTGGGTGGGGGCAATGGTTAAAAAAATAGGAGAAGAATAGTAATTTGTAGTTGAATTCCTCATTGATCAGTATATAAGAATATATCACTATGTTGCCAAAAAGGTTCAAGACTTTTATTGTTTCCCTTCAATAAAATGCATTCAAAACTACTTTCTACACATATCTTCTACTTTATTAGGCTATACAAGTGCTATCTCTTGCTAAAACATTTATGTTTACACCTATGCAGTACCTTTAGCAATAATAATAATAATAAACCTCTACTTTAATAAAGAAAACAATTATGACAGGTGTGTTGTAATAAAAGCGAGTGGTGTCCACTGATTAAATGCAGTCTTTCTGCATTGTGAAGAGGGAAAACCCAAATATTCATAAAGTTTGTGATGAATGACAGGTTGTTTCTTCATGCAAAACAGATTTGGGGTTTAAAATTCAATTAAGCTGCTTTATTTTAGGGGTTTAGTGAAGGTGGATCATGTTTTCCCCTTAGGACAAGGGAAGTATACAGAATGTTAAGACTACACAAGGGTTAAACTACTAACACACAGTTCGGACACCCATGCATACCCCACAAGATATGCCACCAGAGGTCTCTTCACAATCCCCAATTCAAGAACAGACTATGGGAGGTGCACAGTACTACGCGGGGCCATGGCTACATGGAACTCTATTCTACGTCAGGTAACTCATGTAAGCAGTAGGATCAGATTTAAAAGACGGATAGAAATATTCCTTATGGTAAAGCGGGGACCGTGAAGAAACACACATGCACAGACACACGTTTGCACATAGGAATGGATTTTGTAATTGTAGATATGTGGTAGGAGAGTAGTAGCCTGAGGGAACACACTTTGTTGTTGCCTTGGCAGCAGCTAACGGGGATCCTTAATAAATGCAAATACAAATGAGTACGTCTAACAAACAGCAAAAGCACTAGCCTATGTCAATCTACTATCCCCCATAGTGCAAAAGTTGAGCTATTCTATTGGTCAACTTGTCCTTCTGTGCAATAAATAAATATTTCAAACATACTCTGGGACAGTTGTGGGATGCGATAGATCCCAAATTAATAAAACCATACCATAAAAAAACTTTTAAAAGCAACGAGGCTGATGTAACAGATCAGAACATTTAGCTTAAAATGTTAATAAACTATTAAGCTATACAATTTTAAAAACCTTAAAATACATTCACAACAGATTTCACAACACATTAAGTGTGTGCCCTCAGGCCCATACTCGACTACCACATATCTACAACACAAAATCCATGTGTACGTGTGTGCATAGTGTTTATGTTATCGTGTGTTTGTATGCATGTGTCTGTGGCTATGTTTGTGTTGCTTCACAGCCCCCGCTGTTCTATAATCAACTTTTACTGCTTGTATGAGTTACTTGATGAGGAATAGAGTTCCATGTAGTCATGGTTCTATGTAGTACTGTGTGCCTCCCATAGTCTGTTCTGGACTGGGACTGTGAAGAGACCTCTAGTGGCATGTCTTGTGGGGTATGCATGGGTGTCCGAGCTCTGTGCCAGCTGTTCAAACAGACAGCTTGGTGCATTCAACATGTCAGTACCGCTCACAAATACAACTAGTGATGAAGTCAATCTCTCCTCCACCTTGAGCTAGGAGAGATTGACATGCATATTATTAATGTTAGCGCTCTGTGTACATCTAAGGGCCAGCCATGCTGCCCTGTTCTGAGCCAATTGCAATTTTCTTAAGTCCCTCTTTGTGGCACCTGACCACATGACTGAACAGTAGTCCAGGTGTGACAAAACTAGGGCCTGTAGAACCTGCCTTGTTGATAGTGCTGTTAAGAAGGCAGAGCAGCGCTTTATTAGAGACAGACTTCTCCCCATCTTAGCTACTGTTGCATCAACATGTTTTGACCATGACAGTTTACAATCCAGGGTTACTCCAAGCAGTTTAGTCACCTAAACTTAGATTAGATTTAGTTGGGGTTCAGGGTTTAGTGAATGATTTTTCCCAAATACAATGCTTTTAGTTTTTTAAATATTTAGGACTAACTTATTCCTTGCCACCCATTCTGAAACAAACTGCAGCTCTTTGTTAAGTGTTGCAGTCATTTCAGTCACTGTAGTAGCTGACTTGTATAGTTTTGAGTCATCCGCATTCATAGACACACTGGCATAACTAAAAAGTAAAGACTGAAAAAAAAACGATAGAAATGTTGCGCAACATGAGCTCATGGGCTCTCTTTGAAGTGTTTGATTAGATTTTCAATTCCATTTGCATTGATGTCAGAGTGACTATAGAGTGCTTAGGACCAGGCAATTAGCACATTTGCTAATTGCTGCTAATAAGCATCAGAGCTTGAAGCAGCATAATTACCGTGACTAAACGGTCACAACTCGTGACCGCCATTGTGGTGGTAATAAGGTCACCGTAACAGCCCTAGTTATTCATACACCATTGCTGCTGAAAAATGCATGATGGTTCAGTATTACATTTTGTGAAATCATGTTACCTTTTGTGAAGACACTAAACCACCTCCTCACACAGAACAAAACACAAGTGTGTTTTCAAGCAAGTGGGTAATTAGAAAAGTAGCGGGATATTCGGAGGGTTAGAATGCTGTGCGATTGTTATTAGCAGCCTTCTGTGAAATGTATTCCGGCTTTGACCTGGATGTCATTCAAAGCTAGACAGCACCAAGTAGTCAGTGCCAAAATATCTCCTGTCCCCGAATACTGGGATTTTCTCCTCTTCATCCATGTTAACAGAATGGAAAATTAAAAAATAACTCCAAAGTATAGCTCATTGTTTCATTCCTCTACTCGAAAAAAACTAATATTTTGTTTTATTTACCCAATTTATTTATCTTTTCTATCTACAGGTTGGAGAGACCATTGGGATTACAGAAGAGATCATGGGCTTGACTATATTAGCAGCTGGTACCTCCATTCCTGACCTAATCACCAGTGTCATTGTTGCACGGAAGGGGCTGGGGGACATGGCTGTGTCCAGCTCTGTGGGCTCCAACATCTTTGACATCACTGTTGGGTACGCTGATGTCATCTGTACTGTGACCCCTCTTCTATTGAATTACTAATTTCTTTTAATATCTGTTAGTTTCACATTTTGAAAGATAAGATTATTCTCACAGTGCTGGGGGAAGTTTTTAAATATAACATAGTAACAGTCATATTACTTTGTTCTTATCCAATAGTGAATTTGGGATTCACTAAAACCACAATAATTACACTTGAATACCATTTTCATTACAATTATTTCCATCCATATGATAAATGCTTGCCAGATATAATATGATGTAAAAGTTAACTGAACTTTGTTTTATTCTCTAATTCGTTTGGTTGAATAAGGTTTGCCCATGGGTGACATGGAAGTTCCCACTGGAAGTTCCCACAAAAAAACACATCTAGTTGTTTCATCTACTTATTTTTAAGTAACTGGTTTACTTTTTCGGTCAAAGTGTTACCTGAACTTAAAATGTTTAGTTGGACAAAACCTAGCTCCAACATGAGAAAAGGTAGGCAAAAATTCTGTCAACTTAAAGTGATGTGTTTGCTCAATTTGTCTCATATGTTCATTCAACTAGAATTTTTTTAATCTTACCTAAAAAATGCCTGTGGAACTAGTTACACACACAGTGCTGATAACATACAATGTTTTCAACTTATATATTTGACGCACATGCTTACATTGTGCATGTTAATTTATACAGTAATTGTTATTTAACATGTCTTCAATTGGGATTTGAACTCACAACCGCTAGGTTCATAGCTTTCCGATCTTCCTGCTACGCCACCCTGTCTGTGTCAATTATCAGTTAATCAGACTATTTTGATTGATTTACTTAATTAAGCTATTTTAGGTTTTTCTGTATAGTTCTCTAATGTTGGTGGGGTATACTACTTTGTTTAATGCTGCTCCTTAATCACTGTGATAAATAAAATATGTTTTCTTGAGTGTACTTATAACAGAGCCGAGATTTACATTGAAGTGCAACGTTTAGCAATACTGTTGAGATCAGTTACCTGCCCTTTTCCATGACATAGACCATCCAGGTGAAAGCGATGATCCTTTATTGATGTCCCATGTTAAATCCACTTCATCAGTTTAGATGAAGGGGAAGAGGCACATTAAAGAAAGATGTTCAAGCCTTGAGACAATTGAGACATGGTTTCGTGTATGGGTGCTATTCAGAGGGCAAATGGACAAGATAAAATATTTAGTGCCTTCAAAGTATTTAATACTTTTTCCACATTTTGCTGTGTTCCAGCCTGAATTTGAAATGGATTAAATTTAGATTTTTTTTGTCACCCAATAATGACAAAGTGAAATTATGTTTTTTGAAAATGTTCCAAATGTATTCAGATCTGAAATGTCAATAAGTATTCAACCCCTTTGTTATGGCAAACCTAAATAAGTTCAGGAGTAAAACTTTGCTTAACAAGTCACATAATAACTTGCATAGAATCACTCATTGTGCAATAATAGTGTTAACCATAATTGTTGAATGACTCTACCTCACCTTTGTACCCCACATATACAATTATATGTTATGGTCCCTCAGTCGAACAGTGAATTTCAAACACAGATTCAACCAAAAAAACAGGGAGGTTTTGCAATACCTCAAAGAAGAGCACCTATTGGTAGATTAGTAAAAAAAAGCAGACATTGAATATCCCTTTGAGCATGGTGTAGTTATTAATTAATTACACATTGGATGGTGTATCAAGCCACCCAGTCACTACAAAGATACAGGCATCCTTCCCAACTCAGTTTCCAGAGAGGAAGGAAACCGCTCAGGGATTTCATCATGAGGCCAATGGTGACTTTAAAACAATTACAGATTTTAATGGCTGTGATAGGAGAAAACTGAGGATGGATCACATACATACACACACACATGATAACATAAGCACACACACATATATATATATATTTTCCAATTGGTAGTTACAGTTTTGTCCCGTCGCTGCAACTCCCGTACGGACTCGGGAAAGGCGAAGGTCGAGAGCCATGCGTCCTCTGCAGTGGCAATTTTAGCATGTAAATCTTAGTGGGCAAAAAAAAAAATGTGTGATGCATGCCAGCAAAGCCACTAAACAATATATGAATTGCACTCAAACGATGCCCACAAACGGCCTACATAAAGCTGTCCCAACAGCAGTCCAAACATCTTACTACTGCTACACCTGGCTATCATCAGAGCCTTGTCTGGCAACAAAGCAGTTCATTCAGCCTCATTTACTGCCTTTTAAAAATACATTGTTGATATGGCTGACTTGCTTAAACAAGTGTGGTTTCTAATGACAATTGAGATGGCCGAGCTAGGACGGACGTAGGCAATATAACTATTTGTTTAGCACTTTTGAAATGTACAGCGACAGAATTCAGAACATGGGCTGTTCTTACAGTGTTCTCCCTGTACACCAAGTCAGCACCGTAGGATAAATAAAGGGGGCATGTAAGCAGACATGGAAAGCTCTTACAATATTGGATGATTACTGTAACGACGGTCGTCAGGAATGGACCAAGGCGCAGCGGGTTACGTGCTCATAATTAACTTTTTAATGAAAACACTTATACAAACAAAACAAAACAAAACGATGGACGACGAATACAGACTTGAAGGCAAACGACAGCAATTCAAGTGACAACCTCCCACAAATTACAAACATAAACACACCCTAATATATAGGACTCTCAATCAAAGGCAACTAGACAACACCTGCCTTCAATTGAGAGTCCACACCCCAATTAACTAAACATAGAAACAGACTAACTAGAAAGAACATAGAAATAGACTAACATAGAGCAGTGACCAAAAAACCCCGGAATACATAAATCAACTACCCTCTACATAATACACACACCCCGAACCACATAAACCAAATACCCTCTGCCACGTCCTGACCAGCCTACATTAACAAAATAACCCTCATACTGGTCAGAACGTGACAATTACATTTCTCTAAAACAGGTTATAGGCTACATGTGCATCACCAAGTCAGAACAGTAGGCCAAATTAAGAGAGGTAAATAGACCAGATTATTAGGGTGAGGCTCATGGACTTCTAACATCTTACTACACAACATACACTTAGTATTACTTTCTTAGCTACAGTATACATATCTCCCTGGCATATACATATACATTTTTGGACTCACCTTGTTGTGCTGTGGTCATTTGAACAGGAAGGTGGCTATTTTCCCAGTCGGAGCTGGTTTATTCCCGACTTCCCAGTTGTCTTGAACTCACTGAAGTCAAGTTTTCGCAGTTCCGAGTTAACAGTTGTTTTGAGCGCGGCACAAATCATGCTTCATTAACAGCATGGCCAATGTTGAATGTTTATCATTTTAAACTTGTAAAAGAGACCCTTAATCCCAGATTTGGGACCACACAGCCTCTCCACTGAATAGCAGGCTAGTGATTGCTTTGCAATGCTTGCAGTTAACGTTAGGCACTGTCACTGATTCCTTCCAAACCACTCATTGTTGAATTTCCAACTCGTGTAATGTTTATGTCCAATGGCCGATGAGCACCGATACGTTTTATCTATAATTTCTCTTCATTATTTCTCTTCATATGACAAGGATTAAAAAGGATTTGCCAGTAGATTGTTGACTTGATTCATGATGATGACTGCTAGCTATAATTTTGAAAGTATGATGTTGACATCATCAGTCCAACCAAAGCTACTGTACATATAACGTGATTTGTCGTCATTTTATCTGTGGCCAATGACCTTGAGCCTTCTTGGATGGGCACTTCTAATGTAACTCTATGGCAGCACCCAAGGGGCTAGAATTTTCTCCCCTTAGACTTGGCGGTGATGTAGTGTCCCCATGAGTGACTGAGCCAATCACGGCGCAACGCTCTGTATCTTCTGCTGGCTTGCCCCACCACCACCGAAAGAACTATGCTAGGCTGAAACACCGGCATTTTGGAGCTGCCTTACTCAAGAAAATAAAAAAGAGACCATGTTTGTATGCGGCTTTATTAACTCAATGATATATATTTTTTTTTACATTGTTAGCAAATTGATATGTGACACGTATTCATGCCAAAATAAGGCAGTGGTCCTCTGAAACACGACCCTGCCAAGCCGCACTGCTTCTTGACATACTGCTCGCTTAATCCGGAAGTCAGCCGCACCAATGTGTCGGAAGAAACACCGTACACCTGATGTCCGTGAGCGCTATAGGACAAGGACATCCCTTCCGGCCAAACCCTCCCCTAACCAGGACGACGTTGGGCCAATTGTGCATCGCCTCATGGGTCTCCCGGTCATGGCCGGCTGCGACACAGCCCAGGGTTGAACCCGGATCTGTAGTGACTCCTCAAGCACTGCAATGCCATAGACCGCTGCGCCACTCAGGAGGGCCCAGCAATTAACTTTTTGACCTGAATACAAAGTGATATGTTTGGGGCAAATCCAATACAACACATTATTGAGTACCACTCTCGATATTTTCAAGTATAGTGTTGGCTGCATCATGTTATGGGTATGCTTGAAATCGTTAAGGACTGGGGAGCTTTTCAGGATAAAAAGAAACTGAATGGAGCTAAGCATAGGCAAAATCCTAGAGGAAAATCTGTTTCCGTTTACTTTCCACCAGACACTGGGAGATGATTTCACCTTTCAGCAGGACAATAACCTAAAACACAAGGCTAAATCTACACTGGAGTTGCTTACCAAGAAGATAGTGAATGTTCCTGATTGGCCGGGTTACAGTTTTGACTTAAATCAACTAGAAAATATATGGCAAGACCTGAAAATGGTTGTCTAGCAATTATCAACAACCAATTTGACAGAGCTCAAGGAATTTTGAAAATAATAATCGGCAAATGTTGCACAATCCAGGTGTGGAAAGTTCTTAAAGACTTACCCAAATAGACTCACAGCAAATAAGATATTTCTATAATTCATTTTCAAGACATTTGCAAAAATTCCTAAAAACATGTTTTCACTTTGTGCGTGTTTATTTTGTGTGTTTCAGCCTGCCGTTCCCATGGCTCCTCTGGTCCATCATCAACAACATGCAGCCTGTGGCGGTGAGTTCTAACGGGCTGTTCTGCGCCATTGTGCTGCTGTTCCTCATGCTCATCTTTGTCATTATCTCAATTGCTGCCTGCAAGTGGCGGATGAGCAAGCTGCTGGGCTTCATCATGTTCGTGCTCTACTTAGTGTTCCTGGTGGTCAGCGTTATGCTGGAAGACAAGATCATCGCCTGCCCTATATCCATTTGAAAATCCTCTCCCTCCACTCCTGCCAGAGAGCATTCACCCCTAACACAAGATTCAAGAAGCATGGGGATGGGATGGAGAAAAGACTCCCAAAAGAATGAGGCCGCAAATTATGGCTCGGCTGATCCATTGGTCTGAAGTGGTTCATTATTATTATTTTATTTATTTGTGTCCGTGTAGATGGCTGGGGGTTTACATTTTTTGGGGGGATGGTGGGCGGTGTATTAGCCAGGTAGAGGAACAACTATGCCATCTTATGCATGTCACCTGTTTTACTAGATCAGTTGATTCTGGACTATTCCTAGCAGATTGAAGATTCTGACCTCCTGTGGACTTTGAGGTCAGGAAGTACACAAGAGACTTCTGTCAAAGCTGGCTGAGCTTGGCATAAAACACCAGTGTTGACACAATATTGTTCTCAGCTTCAGGATTGATTGTAAAAAAACTTTTCAAGTAACACTTTGGATGACCCTCTTTAACTGACTTCACTGACTGACTAGATGACTTCACTTGACTTGTCACTCCAGTGTGTGTTGTTCTAGTGAGTTTGATGATGAGCAACCCTTGGATGAAGGGATGTTGCTGATGCTCCACACAAAGCATTGGTTTTACATAAGACTAAAATATGGTTTTGAGCCATTAACTTCTCCTCTCTTGTGTACTTAGTGACCAACCATCAAAAGATGAAGCAGTCCAAGCAGTTTTGCATGCAGAGCTGGGAACAGATTTTTCCTAATTCATCTTGTGTTCTGTCCAAAAGCTCAAACTTTACATCCCCCTTTCCAGATGTCATTGCTCACCATGTCTCTTTGATTGACACACTAGCTATAATTACTGAAATAGTAGTTGCGTCAGTTGTACTGTCGCAGTAATATGTACTGTAGGTGTTGGATTTTGACTCCTCCTGGGTCTTGATAGGCCTACTGATTATCTTATCCACTTCTCCACCTGCAATTGGACATAAGAGTTCATATTGTACAGAGCTTGCCATGCTTCACACTCCAATTGGTAAGGTAAACTCTACTTGAAAATGTTAACTTGGAACCCAATTCAATCAATTTGCAGAAAAGGAAAAACCGCACCACGATTGACCCAGTGTTTACTCTGCAAAGGACAGATGTGGTCACACATCAATATCCAATGACTACGGACCTTATTCAGAGTTGAGATAAGCGAATGCAACTGATACTTTTGCATGAATCATTCATTCAGATCTCAATTTAGAATAACGCCAACAGTCTGCAAGAAGAAGAGGTGGTTTCTGATTGAAACCACAGGGTAGCTTTCCTTTATCTGCACATGACTGAATCAACCTTAATTGTAGCATCTCAGAATATATAATAGCTTACAATGTTATTCATTCTGAATAAGCAAAGCATGTGTAGACTCAGATAGGACACTCATAACCAATATGTCTATGTCAAAATAAGGTAGTAGATAAAATAACTGGCACTCCATGTTTGAGAGAATCATACAATGATCTATTTAGATTAGTGAATGTTTAGCACACTCTTGAAATTAAGACTTGAATATTCAGGCACCTAGAGAAGTTTATAGTAGGAGGGAAATGCATGATAAAAAATATCAGGCTGAATTGTGTTATACCTGTGAGAATATTCTCTCCAAAAAATGATGAATTCTCAAATATTTAACATTTCGCTATTTCTTTGACGCAATAGTATTTGGCTTCTATGTACAAAATGTCAACAAATATGTGTGGTTAATATCTATCAACCTTGTGCAATTTATTTTCAATTGAAAGGTGTTTTTGTCTGCATATATGCAGTCTGTATACTCTGTATACAGTAATAGCAAATCAACTGAGGTTATATTACCAGTATTTTGCAGCAAACTGAAACATGCACACAGAATTATTGAATAATGTATTAAGTTAGCAATTCTCATGCAGTCATTTTCACAGTCACCCACGCTGTACTTTGAGTTAGTGTTCCTTCTTTTTATTACCATTAACCATCGAGTGACTTTTACAAAGAAGTATCAATCAACAGTGGTGAGCATGATCCTCACCCAAAAATCTGCAAAAATCCATTTTTGTTTTGTTTATACAACAAAGTGATTAGATAACTCAACATATAACAGCATTACCTTATGTCTTTGGTTTTGAATTCAAATTCACTCCACTCAGAGGTAAAAGCCAATTCTGGCAAAGAGCCTCCTCACAAGAAACAGTCAACTTCTAGGAACATGGACATCACAAAACCAACAGCAATATACTGTATGTGTCAGGGTTAGGGTCAATTTTATATATATATATATATATATATATATATATATATATATATATATATATATATATATATATATATATATATATATATATATATATATATATATATATATATTATTTTTTTTTTTAAATGAAATTCCACTTTTCTAAGTATTTATTTAAGCTTTATCTACATGGTGAAGAATTAGATGGGGAAGACAGGCAAGGAGGAGATAAAGTCTGCTGGGGTGCGGCAGGGATTAAATCCATGACTGTCCGCACGTGTGCTTTCTGCTGGGAGTATTATCATTGGACCACAGTGTCCAATTAAATTGTAAAATTGTATTGGCCACACCCCACAGGAAGCAGAATTTGAATTGAATTTGAAATAAATGAAATAGAATTTAATTCTATAAAATTGAAATGGATAATCTATTCTACACATCACTATAAAATATATTTATTTTGACATGGTTACCAATACCTTTTCCAATAAGCTTGATTACAACTCATAGTTCTCAAACAGTATTATTTTTGTATTTTTGTCAAGAGATGTTAACACTGTTGTTCACTGACATTCTGGAGTATTTGAACTAATGCATTCTGGAAAATGATGATTTTTTTCAGATATTTAACATATAAATTAATTATGAATTACTATAGACAACCTGACATATGATTAAAACATTTAAATTGTTAAACTTTGACTTTTTTTGTAGGTTGTCTATAGTAATTCTACTTCCTGCGAGGTGTGTCCAATTCGAATTTCAATTCATGGGTTGAATTTAATTAAATGCAAAAATTATGAATCGACCCCAACCCTGGTATGTGTCATTGAGAATTGCATTTCCATGCATTTGACTGATGTACTTGTCTGTCGTGACCTCACTAACCTACACATTTGGAAACTATTTATCCTGAAATCCTCCAAAATATCCACATGACTTACTTTCAGATATCTAAACTGTCCAAACACACCTGCATTATCTCAGTTCAGTCTCTGTATCTTTGCAAGAATATACTGGAAAATATGAATAACTAAATAATGTGAATGTATGAGGAAAATGCATCTGAGTAATTTGTGCTGGTTACCCATGGGTGGCACACATGAAATTGAATTATGTATGTTACATTTATGCATAACTCAAAAAGAATAGGGGTACTCTTTTCTTTTGTAAATAGAAAATACATGTTTTTATAAGATTCCTCACTTGAACCAATCTAGAACAAAACTCCTTGGTCCATGTTTATATTGATTAACAATTTAATTTATATAATGTTTCAATGGTAGGAAAACTTTTATCTTTCAGAATATTGATATAGTAAGCTTATATACACTACCGTTCAAAAGTTTGGGGTCACTTAGAAATGTCCTTGTTTTCCATGAAAACATACATGAAATGAGTTGTAAAATGAATAGGAAATATAGTCAAGATGTTGACAAGGTTATAAACAATGTTTTTTAATTGAAATAATAATTGTGTCCTTCAAACTTTGCTTTCGTCAAAGAATCCTCCATTTGCAGCAATTACAGCCTTGCAGACCTTTGGCATTCTAGGTGTCAATTTGTTGAGGTAATCCCACAAGATGGAATGGCTTAATGGGCACTTCTTACGTACCATACGGTCAAGCTGCTCTCACAACAGCTCAATAGGTTTGAGATCCGGTGACTGTGCTAGCCACTCCATTATAGACAGAATACCAGCTGACTGATTCTTCCCTAAATAGTTATTGCATAGTTTGGAGATGTGCTTTGGGACATTGTCCTGTTGTAGGAGGAAATTGGCTCCAATCCCCCTTCTTCAATATCCCTTTTACCATGTACAAATCTCCCACTTTACCGCCACCAAAGCACCCCAAGACCATCACATTGCCTCCACCATGGCGTCAAGCACTCCTCCAGCATCTTTACATTTTTTCAGCATCTCATGAATGTTCTTCTTTGTCATCTAAACACCTCAAACTTAGATTTGTCTGTCCATAACACTTTTTTCAATCTTCCTCTGTCCAGTGTCTGTGTTCTTTTGCCCATCTTAATCTTTTATTTTTATTGGCCACTCTGAGATATGTCTTTTTCTTTGCAACTCTGCCTAGAAGGCCAGCATCCCGAAGTCGCCTCTTCACTGTTGACATTGAGACTGGGGGGTGCGGGTACTATTTAATGAAACTGCCAGTTGAGGACTTGTGAGGTGTCTGTTTCTCAAACTAGACACTCTAATGTACTTGTCCTCTTGCTCAGTTGTGCACCGAGGCCTCCCACTCTTTCTATTCTGGTTAGAGCCAGTTTGCACTGTTCTGTGAAGGGAGTAGTACACAGCGTTGTACCATATCTTCAGTTTCTTGGGAATTTCTTCCTTTGTTTCTGGCCATTTTGAGCCTGTAATCGAACACACAAATGCTGATGCTCCAGATACTCAACTAGTCTAAAGAAGAACAGTTTTATTGCTTCTTTAATGAGCACAACAGTTTTCAGCTGTGCTAACATAATTGCAAAATGATTTTCTAATGATCAATTAGCCTTTTAAAATGATAAACTTGGATTAGCTAACACAACGTGCCATTGGAACACAGGAGTGATGGTTGCTGATAATGGGCCTCTGTACGCCTATGTAGATATTCCATTAAAAAAAGCTGCCGTTTCCAGCTACAATAGTCATTTACAACTTTAACAATGTCTACACTGTATTTCTGAACATTTTGATGTTATTTTAATGGACAAATAATTTGCTTTTCTTTCAAAAACAAGGAAATGCCTAAGTGACACCAAACGTTTGAATGGTAGTGTATATTATCATACTATTTTTTTTTAAACGATCAAATATGAAGTCAACCTCATACACTTCAAGGATTGACTATTATAATGATTGATTGGTTTCTGGAGACTTCCCCTGTGTGTTTGCCCCATTTATGCATTGTTTGCTGGTATAAAAGATGAGGGCTTTAGATACCACATTGCCTCCTGATAGTCTACAAGTATGCTACATTATACTGATGCTATTTATTTATTTGTTTATTACCACACCTGTCTTTAAAGTGTAGGCACCAAAGTCAAGGGGCAGATTGGACTATCATTCCCAATGGACTATTTCCTCTCCCATGCACGCAGGCACACACATGAAAACACAAGTTAGAAAGCCAAGATGTACATTTTAAGCACACCCTCATTCACATTCAGATAATAAGATGTTTTCCACACACACTTTTTTTTCATCTTCGCTAAACAGTGCCCATTGCCTTATCCTTTAGTACGATCTAGAGAAAAGGAGAACTGTGTCTGTGTGGCTAGAATACAGTACACGAGTCAGGCATATTCTGTCATTGAGTCCCTCCTACCCACACTCTCATTAGTCTTGCCTCACCTCACTACTTGTTCTTACCCTTTTTTTCTTAGGTGGGGGTCGATTGCTTGAGTTCACGCTTCCCCAACCTTAGCGAAACTGCCATTTCATGTTGCGCTTTTCATTCATCCTCACTTTTCCAGCATCCCTTATGTCTGCTGTCAAAGGTGCTGTATGCATAAAGTATTCTGAAAGGCTCCTGTCAAAGAATCTTGTATGAGCAAAGGCAAAGTTGTATGGAATATTTGTGTACAAGCATGAATGATTAGCTAAAAATGCAAAAACAATTGGTTTAGCATGTGAAACACATTGAGTGCAGATTATAGGGTATAAGTCGACCACTAATACACATTTTTGCACTGAAAATGTAAATGTTTTTATTTAATTGGTGTTAATGTAAGATTTATTTATTTAAGGTGTACATAATATACAGACAAATTAACTATATAATCTATATGTGTAAAATAACTATGTAAAACTCTACTGTAAAACACAAAGTATCTATTAGAATGAATAAAGGTAACAAAGAAATTATTCAAACTTGATGTCTGTTTTATTTTCCATTATGTTAAAGCTACAGTCGGGGATTGGAAAAACAACAAAACAGCCACCCTGCCACTTGTTTTGGTAAACAGCTGAGGGATGGGGGTGCAGAAATGTAACCACTCTCAAGTTCATAAATGGGTCCCTAGATATGGTTTAGGCCACTGCATATGGCACATGAAGAGTCCCCCTGCCTGCGTAGGATCGAATACTGCCCCCACCGGCCTTCTTACCTCTGTATCTCCTATCTATCTCCCCCTAATTAATTTATGTCACTGTCCCCCCCAAAAAAATCATGAAAAAAAAGAAATCATAGATTGAGATTAAAATGATCGTTTTTAACCATAACCGGAATTCACTCAAAAGCGCACTGCACCAGGGTTAGTCTCAATTCGAATTGAAGTCAGTCAATTGTGGAAGTAAATTCCCCCCCAAAATCTAATTCTATTATTGAAAAAAATACATCTATTTAAAAAAATCTCATTAAACTGAAAAAGAGAGGGTATTTATTTGAAGTTTTCCCATTTTTGAATTTCAATTCAAACTGAGCCCAAACGTGCACTGCACTGTCGACAATGTGACTTTCAAAAGTCCAGTGCAATGCGCTTGTCGACAACGTGCCTTTTATCGAATTCCGGCCCATATTACATTTTTAGATATACAGTATATATACTATATTATTACTATCCTAGAGCGTGCAGATTGTTCTGCTTATCCTTTTTAGGAATTAGACCAGCACAAATAACACAAAATGTAAAACAGCATATTGTGATTTTGGTGGGAGAGTTACAAATGGAAAAACTGGATTCGTAAGGTAGGTTTTATACAAAACATCAGGTAAACTCCAGCAGAATGAGAAACACGCTTAACAGACTCAAAACAAGGAAGCCATGCCTAAAATCAGCTATATCAACACCATTCTTGTCAATTTAACAGGTCTATGTTGCTGCTGTCAATTGTGAGCAGCGTATTTAAAGTGGTTCCTCCTTTAAAAGTTGTGAGCTTACCCAGCATCATGGCTTCATTGCTCCAGACCACAGCAAGGGGGAGTTAGAGCACTCATTATGCATTTGGGTCCCAAGGTTTTTATATGACCAATCATATCGAGTGGTTCCAATGATGAATTTGATGTGAGCCCTGGTGACAACTTCCCTGGTGATTTTCTTCAGCAAAGATGGCTGACAAAACATTATGGTGGACGCAAACGTAAGCAATTACAACATCATATCGAGTCAAGCAAAACATGTACAATTGAGAGGAATATGTTAGTTAATGTAGAGATAAACGATTGTGCATATTTTTTGTCATAAAGTTAATTTACGAAAATCGCTATTTAGCAAGTTTTTTTTTCTTCAGTCATATCCAATACCAGGTGTATCAAACTCCATTGTTTGAATGTTGCTGTGTCTGCATGTATGTATTACAATTATACACTTCAACAGTGTTTACTGCTCCTGGGACATCAATGATTACACATTGTGACTATGCAATAGACTTGAAACATTATTTAAATAAAGGCTGATTTGTAATTCATATATACAGAATAAAAAACAGTACATCCTGCCAGCACACCCACAAGCGAGCCACTCAGGTGGAGAATGACGCGTGGAAGAGAACGAGGAATGAGATGGGAGTAACAATCCAGGCTATTTGCTCTGAGACGGGTATAATAATGTAATGAAACAAGCAGGGAGTCCATCACGCTAACTTCTGACCTACTGGAATTGTGATACAGTGAATTATAAGTGAAATAATCTGTCTGTAAACAATTGTTGGAAAAATTACTTGTGTCATGCACAAAGTAGATGTCCTAACCGACTTGCCAAAACTATAGTTTGTTAACAAGAAATTTGTGGAGTGGTTGAAAAATGAGTTTTAAACTTCTGACTTCAACTGTATATCCATTGATTCTTGAAGAATATAACTTATAAATGCTTCATGAGCTTAGTTTGACTGTCACACTCCATGAGAACCCAAAATAGAAGCTTGTTTAACTACAATGTTTGTAAACATTGTAAATGTAAACAAACACTCTATAGCCCCATAACATGGTTAAAACTATAATCATGGATGGTCAGTCCTTGCATCCATAGATCTGTCTATTAATCTGAGAGTGGTTACATTTCTCCAGGCCCCTACCTCAGCTTTTTACCAAAACAGAGACAGGGTGATGAGTTTTTTGTTTCATCTGTGGATTTACCCTTTACCCTATTATCAAGATATCACCAACAAAAAGGTAAACAATAAGCCAAAAGCAAATGCAGCATATGGCATTCTTTTTTGACATGTAAATAGCACTTTTCAGTAGTACTCAAAGCATACCATTCCATGAGTGCAGAATTTATTTTTCAACTCGAATCAATGAGCCCAATCAGTCCTCCATGACAACAAAACAGAGTAGGGCTGGTTAATAAGTCCTTAGTTTTGGGGTCATGCTCAGGTAAAACAATTTTGCTTATCTATCTAATATCTTCCATATTTCCAAGTCCTATTCTTGAAGATCAAGGGGTATAACATTTATTGGAATGACTGGAATTCTTGTTGGCTGCTTTTCCTTCACTCTGTGGTCCAACTCATCCCAAACCATTTCAATTGGGTTGAGGTCGGGTGATTGTGGAGGCCAGGTCATCAGATGCAGCACTCCATCACTCTCCTTCTTGGTCAAATAGCCCTTACACAGTCTGGAGGTGTGTTGGGTCATTATCCTGTTGAAAAACAAATGATAGTCCCACTAAGCACAAATGGGATTGTAAGGTTCTGGGTGTAGCTAGCTGGTCAGGCGCAGAACGGCAGAGATGAGTAACACAATGAACTTTACTCAAAATACATGAAGTAATATCAAGCCCACAAACATCGGACCGAACTTACAATAAAACAATCATTCACAAAAACCATGGGGAAAACAGAGGGTTAAATAATGAACATGTAATGCGGAATTGAAACCAGGTATGTAAAACAAAGACAAAACAAATGGAAAATGAAAAGTGGATCGGCGATGGCTAGAAGGCCGGTGATGTCGACCGCCGAACGCCGCCCGAACAAGAAGAGGGCCTGACTTCGGCAGAAGTCGTGACAGAGATGGGATGGCGTATCGCTGCAGAATGCTGCGGTAGCCATGCTGGTTAAGTGTGCCTTGAATTCTAAATAAATCACAGACTGTGTCACCAGCAAAGCACCCCCACACCATCACACCTCTTCCATTCTTCACGGTGGGAACCACACATGCAGAGATCATCCGTTCAACTACTCTGCATCTCACAAAGACACGACGGTTGGAACCAAAAATCTTACATTTGGTCTCATCAGACCAAAGGACAGATTTCCACCGGTCTAATGTCCATTGCTAATTTCTTGGCCCAAGCAAGTGTCTTCTTATTATTCATGTCCTTTAGTAGTGGTTTATTTGCAGAAATTCGACCATGAAGGTCTGATTCACGCAGTCTCCTCTGAACAGTTGATGTTGAGATGGGTCTGTTACTTGAACTCTGTGAAGCATTTATTTGGACTGAAATCTGAGGGGCAGTGAACTCTAATGAACGTATCCTCTGCAGCAGAGGTAACTCTGAGTCTTCCTTTCCTATGGCGGTCCTCATGAGAGCTAGTTTCATCATAGCGCTTGATGGTTTTTGCGACTGCACTTGAAGAAACTTTCAAAGTTCTTGAAATGTTCCGAATTGACTGACCTTCATGTCTTAAAGTAATGATGGACTGTTGTTTCCATAGCCACAGGTAGAACAGTTGAAACTTGAGCAGCAGCAGAGAGAAAGAAAGAATTAGAGGGAGCATACTTAAATTCACACAGGACAACAGATAAGACAGGATAAATACTCCAGATATAACAGACTGACCCTAGCCCCCTGACACAAACTATTGCAGCATAAATACTGGAGGCTGAGACAGGAGGGGTCGGGAGACACTGGGGCCCCATCCGACGATACCCCTGGACAGGGCCAACCAGGCAGAATATAACCCCACCCACTTTGCCAAAGCACAGCCCTAACACCACTAGAGGAGTATCTTCAACCACCAACTTACTACCCTGAGACAAGGCCGAACAGCATTCTTACATTGGTATTCTTACATTCTTACATTGGTATTCCTCTTGTCCAGATAGGATAGGGCAGTGTGCAGTGTGATTCCGATTGCATAGTCTGTTGATCTATTGGGGCAGTAAGCAAATTGAAGTGGGTCTAGGGTGACAGGTGAGGCAGAGGTGATATGATCCATGACTAGTCTCTCAAAGCACTTCATGATGACAGAAGTGAGTGCTACGGGGCGATAGTAATTTAGTTCAGTTACCTTTGCATTCTTGGGTACAGGAATAATGGTTGGCCATTTTGAAGCATGTACGGAAAGCAGACTGGGATATGGAGAGATTGAATATGTCCGTAAACACACCAGCCAGCTGGTCTGCGCATGCTCTGAAGACGCGGCTAGGGATGCCATCTGGGCCGGCAACCTTGTGAGGGTTAACATGTTTAAATGTCTTTCTCACGTCGTCCACAGAGAAGGAGATCCTTCATAGCAGGCTACGTCGGTGGCACTGTGTTATCCTCAAACCGAGCAAAGAAGGTGTTTAGCTTGTCCGGAAGCAAGACATCGGTGTCTGTGATGTGGCTGGGTTTCCTTTTGTAGTCCATGATTGTCTGTTGATGCTGACACATATGAGTCATGTTTGAGCCGTTGAATTGCGACTCTACTTTGTCTCTGTAGTGAAGTTTTGCCTGTTTGATTGCCTTGTGGAGGGAATGACTACTCTGTTTGTTTTCTGCCATATTCCCAGTCATCTTGCCATGGTTAAATACGGTGGTTCGCGCTTTCAGTTTTGAGTGAATGCTGCCATCTATCCACGGTTTCTGGTTAGGGTAGATTTTAATAGTCACAGTGGGTACAACATCTCGTATACACTTCCTGATAAACTCAATCACCATCTCAGTATATTCGTCGATATTATTCTCAGAAGCTACCCGGAACATATCCCAGTCCGCTTGATCAAAACAATCTTGAAGCGTGGATTCCGATTGATCATAGTCCTTAGCACGAGTACTTCCTGTTTGAATTTGTGTCTATAGGAAGGGAGGAGCAAAATTGAGTCATTGTCAGATTTGCCAAAAGGAGGGTGGGGGAGGGCCTTGTATGCATCCCAGAAGTTGGAGTAACAGTGGTCGAGCTTTTTTGCAGTGTGAGTACTATAGTCGATATGTTAATTGATTTTAGGGAGCCTTTTCCTCAAATTTGCTTTGTTGAAATCCCCAGCTACAATAAATGCAGCCTCGGGATATGTGGTTTCCAGTTTGCATAATGTCCATTGAAGTTCTTTGAGGGCCGTTGTGGAATCAGCTTGAGGGGGGATATATACGGCTGTGACATAACCGAAGAGAATTCTCTTGGGAGATAATAGGGTCAGCATTTGATTGTGAGGTATTCTAGGTCAGGTGAACAAAAGGACCTGAGTTATGGCATGTTATCACAATTACACCATGAGTCGTTAATCATGAAACATACAACCTGCCCTTCTTTTTCCCGGAGAGATGTTTATTCCTGTTTGCGCAATCAACTGTTACAATCCCTGTTGTCTCTCTGGAAAGAAACTCTTGCCCTGAGCTCTTCAACTTTATTATTCAGAGACTGAACATTAGCGAGTAATATACTCGGGAGCGGTGGGTGGGGTGCTAAGCCAGACTAGAAGACCACTCCTAGTACCTCTCCTTTGCCGGCATTGTTTTGGGTCGGCCTCTGGAATCAGTTCAATTGATGGGTGGTGAAAACAAAGGATCCGATTCGGGAAAGTCGTATTCCTGGTCGTAATGCTGGTAGTGCTGGTGAGTTACCGCCGCTCTGATATCCAATAGTTCTTTCCGGCTGTATGTAATAAGACATAACATTTTCTGGACTAACAATGTAAGAAATAATACATAAAAAACAAAATACTGCAAAGTTTCCTAAGAACTATAAGTGAGGCAGCCCTCTCTGTCGGCGCCATATTGATGTTAGATCTGATGGCATAGGAGGGACCTTCCTCGATGTCCATGGGATGTGGAGGGGTGTCGTGGGGGACACCCTCAGCCAGGTGACCAGGAACCACCGGCCTGAGAAGGGAGACATGAATGGAAGGTGAGATACGGTAGTCACTGAGGAGCTGTAATCTATACGTCACCTCGTTGACCCTCCTGAGAACCTTGAACGGCCCCACAAACTGGGGGCTCAGCTTCTTACAGGGCAGATGGAGTGGGAGGTTCCTAGTAGAGTGCCAGACACGATCACCAGGATGGAACACTGGAGTTGTACTGCGGTGGCGATCCGCCTGCTCTTTCTAACGGACGGCGCTTGAGTCTCACGTGGGCATCGCTCCACAATTCTTCTGCATGCCTGAACTACTCATCCACTACAAGAGCTTCGGTCTGACCTGGGGTCCACGGAGCCAGGGCCAGCTGATAACCCAAAACACACTGGAAGGGAGTCAGCCCGGTGGAGGAGTGACATAACGAATTCTGGCCATACTCCGCCCATGGAAGGAATCGGCCCTCCATGGTCAGGAACCTCCACGGTCAGAGACGATGTCCTCCAGAAGGCCATAATACCAGAAGACCTGCTGGAACAGCGACATGGAGAGCAGTAGGGAGACCTGAGACCGGGATAAAATTATAGGATTTGAAGAATCTATCCGCAACCACCAAAAAAACGTCAGAGGAAGGGAGATCAGTGACGAAAATCAATGGATAGATGAAACCAGGGATGCTGAGGCACGGGAAGAAGTTTCCCTGCTGGAGCGTGCCGGGGGTGATTTAGTTTGGGAACATACAGAACAGGAGTTGACGTAGCGAATAACGTCCTGCTCCAAGGTGGGCCACCAATACTTCTCGGAGATGGATGTCCAGCGACAACAGCTGTGTGCGCCCAGGTTAGCAGCCGATCCCTTATCCCCGTGGGAATGTAGATGCGCTCAGAAGGACAGGTAGTGGGTGCGGGTTCCCTCTCCAGAGCCTGGCGAATGTCCACATCTACGTCCCAGACCACAGGGGCTACGACTCGGCAGGGGGAATTATGGGTCCATTCAGGACAGGACCCTCTCCTGAATTGTAGAGATGAGACAGGGCATCGGCTTTTGTTGTTCTTTGAACCTGGGCGATAGGTCAGAGTGAAGAAAAGGACCCACCTTGCTTGGCACCTATGTACTCCAGGCTCCGATGGTCAGTGAGGATGATGAATGGGTCCTTGGCACCCTTCAGCCAGTATCTCCACTCCTCAAATGCCTACTTCACCGCCAGGAGCTCTCGATCGCCGACGTCATAATTCCTTTCTGCAGGAGGCAGTTTCTTAGAGTAATACGCACAAGGATACCATTTTTGTGGATTACCTTGTCATTGAGACAGCACAGCCCCCACTCCCACCTCTTAAGCGTCCAGCTCCACCACAAAATGTAGAGTAGGATCTGGGTGTTTGAGCAATGGGGTGGAGGTGAAACGTCCCTTCAGTAGGCGGAAGGCCTCATCAGCTGCTGGACTCCACACCAACCTACGGGACCACCCTTGAGGAGAGAGGTGAGAGGAGAGGTGATTGAGTCAAAGTTCCTGATGAAACGGTGGTATAAGTTTGCAAATCCCATAAACCGTTGTAACCCCTTTATGGTGGTTGGGATTGGCTATGACCTGACCGCATCTACCTTCTTAACCTGTTAGGGCTAGGGGGCAGTATTTACACGGCCGGATAAAAAACGTACCCGATTTAATCTGGTTATTACTACTGCCCAGAAACTAGAATATGCATATAATTATTGGCTTTGGATAGAAAACATCCTAAAGTTTCTAAAACTGTTTGAATGGTGTCTGTGAGTATAACAGAACTCATATGGCAGGCAAAAATCTGAGAAGATTCTGTACAGGAAGTGCCATCTCTGACCATTCCTTGGGCTTCTTGACTCTTTTTATTGAAAACTTAGGATCTTTGCTGTAACGTGACACTTCCTACGGCTCCCATAGGCTCTCAGAACCCGGGAAAAAGCTGAATGATGTCGAGGCAGCCCCTGGCTGAAAAACATTAGCGCCTTTGGTAAGTGGTCTATCAGAGGACAATGAGACTGAGGCGCGTGCACGAGTGTTAAAGGAATTTTATATCTTGATGATAATTATCAATAATCAATTCGCCTTGACTAATGCCCAAAGTTTGTAAGACAATGGGTTCAAATAATTAGGCAAGGACTCAGCTTTCTGCAAAAGGTATCTGTAGCTTTATTCAGAGAACGTTCTGAGGTCAGGATAACAAAACAGTCATTATATAGTTCTTGCTTACTTACGCACATGCATTTACACACAATCCGTTGGTGACCTGCATCCCCCATAAACTTCTGACATTGTTTATCACTATCCAGAGCTCAGCCTGTTCTTTTCCCTCAAGGTTAGGACTCTTTGAAGCTTTTACTCCCTTGACCATCTGTCTCCTGCTGTCCCTCCTAATGGCATACACACATTTCTTTCCCTCTCCAGTGGTTCCTGGACTTTCCGGAACTAATCAGACTAATCGATCCCTACATTGATCATTACATTGATTATTCATTAAACCTGCTGTATGACTAATAATTCATCATGGTTTATTGATTCATTTACCTTTATTAGATAATTCTCTTATCAATTCCACCCTTAAATGATTCAATAATTCACCATGATATGATCAGATGCTATCTGAGAACCCTACTAATCACACGCTATATGTAAATACAATAATCACACACTATATGGAAATAAATCACATGCTATATGGAAATAAACATAATCAAACACTATATGGGATTACATAACGATTATCACATACTATGAGTATTCACTAACAATCACATGCTATATGGAAATTCATTGTGATACAAGGATTAAACAAGTCCAATACATGAATATTCCTCCTATACCCATCAATGACAGTCCTAGGCCTATTTCCAATTATGACACTTCGATTCAGGATTTTCATCATAATTTTCATTAAAGGAACAGTCTATCAAAACGTTGAAAATTCAATCAAACATTGAAAATTGTTTAATCAAACATTGGCTCCTCGTTATTGAAAGAGACGGAGCCATCTTCCTGGCCTGGAGGCCCGCATTCGCCATCCCACTCATCGGAGCTCGGAATCGGTCCATATCTCACCAACTGCTGCGTCATCGATCTAGAGTCCTGGTGATTAAACCTCTCACACACGGGACCAAACAACATCCACACAACACAAACACACTCATACAGGTGAAAGCAGCCCATAATACAGTTCTTACAACACTTTTCCATTTCCCAAACATGGGATGTGTTATCAGGAATGTACGTGTAGCGCTGAACCTAATCATTCTACCTACACTGCCCTCTTCTGCCAATAACATATCGAGAGTCAGTCTATTTTACCAGGTCATGAGGGTGGTGGTGGATAATTGGTCAGAGAACCTCTTTACGGCATCCCCGGTTTCATTCATGAATCTCTGTTGATTATAAAAGATGTCATTAATCCAATCCACATTTCTATTTATTGTCAACCACCGAAATAATGTAGTGTTAAAGCCTTCACATATTTGATTCATAGCGTTGTATTCATCTGGAACTTCCCTGAGGATGCCAATAGCATCCCTCTAGACAAAGCTACTCCCATCCTGGTCAAAACTCCTCCTGTGCCTACTTTAGCCTCCTATAACTGGCCTCTGATGACTAACTCGAACTGGTTGGACCAATAACCCCAGGGCGCAAGCTAACCACCCTTTGTGGTAATTTCCGTCGTATGCGTCCTTTGCTGGTACTAGCCCACCCTTCATCAGTTATAGGTGCTGTGAGGTTAAGAATGTTCTATTCATCTCTCAAACCTAAGTCAGTCACATTACCAATTACCTTTCAGTCATTAAAATCATCAAAGTTCTCGGTGCCATTCTTGTATCTATAACACTGGTATTCATCCGGAATTTAGGTGAACCGAGGTGGGTTGGCTGAGTACTTCAATCTGGCCAACCCCAATTCCTGTACAGTTGTCTGCTTCCCCAGGAAATTGTTTAATGTTTACCTTAAATTTTTCGTCTTGATCTTCTTTGATTCCTTATTCTGTAAGTCACTCATCAGTGTATTATATAGTTTATCTTTTACTTCTACTCAATGACAACGGTATCCTATGATTAGTACCGGAAGGTGGTGGATCTGAATGTATCAGAAAGGTTACCAAAACTATGATGCAGCTCAGAATTTCTACTCTTCCCAAAAACCGCCAACCCTCTCCTGCCCTTAGTCGATCTGCTAGGTACCACCCCATACTCACACCTCTAGGAGCACACACAGTGATGTACGGTCGGGATAGGAAATCTTCGTTAAGGAGGTAACCCCCGGACCCTGTTGGTATCGGTTCTTCTCCTAACTCTGTGTGTGATCAGCAGGGTTCATATGTGTACATACCTCCTTGCAGTGGGTAACGTGGACCCAAGTGACTCTTTCAGCTTTTCTAATGGCAAAGGCAGTGGTTTAACAGAACCTGGTATGGGCCTTCCCAACGGGGCTGCTTCCTGTCTTTTCTCCTCAGGGACTGGATCCACACCCAGTCTCCTGGTTGTACTGAGTGAATCACCTTCTCCTGTAATTCACCTGTTGGACACAAAATCTTGGACATACGGGTTTGTTTAACAAACAGTCTTCTCATGTGCTCTGCTAGTATATCTTTAACTTCTATGTCTACCTGTTCTGGTCTCTCTAACTCTGGCATTCTATAGGCTCTACTTGATTAGCTAAAATGTCATCCATCATTTAAAGAGATAGATGCTAGTAAACCAACTCTAGGGATAATATCTTGTCCTAATATTCTAGCTACCATAATCATGTCCACCAAGTAAGTTGGGAACGCTTCTACCCATTTGCTATACCTATCTATTATTGTTAACCTGTTAGGGCTAGGGGGCAGTATTGACACGGCTGGATAAAAAACATACCCGATTTAATCTGGTTACCACTCCTACCCAGTAACTAGAATATGCATATACTTATTACATATGGATAGAAAACACCCTAAAGTTTCTAAAACTGTTTGAATGGTGTCTGTGAGTATAACAGAACTCAAATGGCAGGTCAAAACCTGAGAGATTCCTTTACAGGAAGTGGCCTGTCTGACCATTTCTTGAACTTCTTTTCCATCTCTATCTTTTACTAAGGATCTCTGCTCTAACGTGACACTTCCTATGTCGTCCATAGGCGCTCAGAGCCCGGGAAAAAACAGAATGTCGTCATTCCAGCCCCAGGCTGAAACACATTATCGCCTTTCTCAAGTGGCTGATCAAGGGACACTGGGCTTAGGCGCGTGACCCGACCGCCCCCGCCTTTGTGATTTTTTCCTCTGTTTGCCGAAAAGGAGATTCCCTGTCGGAATATTATCGCTTTTCTACGAGAAAAATGGCGTAAAAATTGATTTTAACCTCTATGGGCTAGGTGGGACGCTAGCGTGCCACCCGTGGTGCACTCCATCAACAGCAGGTGCATTTCAAGAGCGGCAAATTTGAATCCAAATAAATGTCAAAATTCAAATTTTTCAAACATACAACTATTTTACACCCTTTGAAAGATAAACATCTCCTTAATCTAACCACGTTTTACGATTTCAAAAAGGTTTTACGGCGAAAGCATAAATTTAGAGTATGTTAGGACAGTACATTTACAAGAGTTGTGTGTAATGTTTTGTCAATTCAAAGACAGGGTCACCAAAACCATAAAACCAGCTAAAATGATGCACTAACCTTTTACAATCTCCATCAGATGACACTCCTAGGACATTATGTTAGACAATGCATGCATTTTTAGTTCTATCAAGTTCATATTTATATCCAAAAACAGCGTTTTACTATGGCATTGATGTTGAGGAAATCGTTTCCCTCCAATAACCGGCAGTCAAGTCAGCGCCACAAATTAAATAATTAAAATTAGAAAACATTGGTAAAATATTATATTGTCATTTAAAGAATTATAGATTTACATCTCTTGAACGCAATCAACTTGCCAGATTTAAAAATAACCTTACTGGGAAATCACACTTTGCAATAATCTGAGCACTGCGCCCAGAAAAATACGCGTTGCGATACAGACTAGACGTCATGTTGGGGAGATCTAAAATCGAAAATACTATGTAAATAATCCATTACCTTTGATTCTCTTCATCAGATGTCACTTCCAAGTATCACAGGTCCATAACGAATGTAGTTTTGTTCAAAAAAGCTCATCATTTATGTCCAAAAATCTCCGTCTTGTTAGCACATGATCTAAGCCAGCCGGACTTCTCGTCATGAACGAGGGGAAAAAATATATTTACGTTCGTTCAAACATGTCAAACGTTGTATAGCATAAATCATTAGGGCCTTTTTTAACCAGAACATGAATAATATTCAAGGTGGACGAATGCATACTCTATTATAACGTATTGGAACGAGGGTACCCAACATGAACTCGCGCGCCAGGTGTCTAATGGGACATCATCGTTCCATGGCTCTTGTTCGGTCAGATCTCCCTCCAGAAGACTCAAAACACTTTGTAAAGGCTGGTGACATCTAGTGGAAGCAATAGGAAGTGCCAAAATATTCCTCAGCCCCTGTGTTTTTCAATGGGATAGGTTTAAAGGCAATACAACACATCAGGTATCCACTTCCTGTCAGAAAATGTCTCAGGGTTTTGCCTGCCAAATGAGTTCTGTTATACTCACAGACACCATTCAAACAGTTTTAGAAAATTTAGGGTGTTTTCTATCCATATGTAATAAGTATATGCATATTCTAGTTACTGGGTAGGAGTGGTAACCAGATTAAATCGGGTATGTTTTTTTATCCAGCCGTGTCAATACTGCCCCCTAGCCCTAACAGGTTAAACAGCGGTTGACATGCTTCGAAGTACGGTAATGGAATATTTAGAATTTTTTTGTCACGAATTGCGCCATGCGCGCGACCCTTCTTTACCATTTCGGATAGTGTCTGGAACGCACGAACAAAACGCCGCTATTCGGATATAACGATGGATTATTTTGGACCAAACCAACATTTGTTATTGAAGTAGCAGTCCTGGGAGTGCATTCTGACGAAGACAACAAAAGGTAATCAAACTTTTATAATAGTAAATATGATATTGGTGAGTGCTAAACTTGCCGGGTGTCTAAATAGCTAGCCCGTGATGCCTGGGCTATGTACTTAGAATATTGCAAAATGTGCTTTCACCAAAAAGCTATTTTAAAATCGGACATATCGAGTGCATAGAGGAGGTCTGTATCTATAATTCTTAAAATAATTGTTATGCTTTTTGTGAACGTTTATCGTGAGTAATTTAGTAAAATGTTAGCGAATTCCCCGGAAGTTTGCTAGTTCTGAACGTCACATGCTAATGTAAAAAGCTGGTTTTTGATATAAATATGAACTTGATTGAACAAAACATGCATGTATTGTATAACATAATGTCCTAGGATTGTCATCTGATGAAGATCATCAAAGGTGAGTGCTGCATTTAGCTGTCTTCTGGGTTTTGGTGACATTATATGCTGGCTTGAAAAATGGGTGTCTGATTATTTCTGGCTTGGTACTCTGCTGACATAATCTAATGTTTTGCTTTCGTTGTAAAGCCTTTTTGAAATCGGACAGTGTGGTTAGATTAACGAGAGTCTTGTCTCTAAATAGCTGTAAAATAGTCATATGTTTGAGAAATTGAAGTAATAGGATTTTTAAGGTTTTGAAAATCGCGCCACAGGCTTAAAGTGGCTGTTATGTAGGTGGGACGAATTCGTCCCGCCTAGCCCAGAGAGGTTAAACACCCCTTCTTCCCCTCATTTCGGAATAGTTCAATAAGTCCAATTCCAAATGTTGGAATGGATCTTCTTACAATTTCTTTTTATTTCTTTTTTATTTAAGTAATTATCCTCTAGGCCATCACTCTTTCCTAACTACTCTACTATACTTCCCTCCCCTTGATACATTGCTTAGCCTATGTATCAATATTGCTGCGTATCCATACAATGTCTTTGGTAGGATAAGTAAATTATCCTTATGTCAAACCTTCTCTTATAGGATGCCCCCTTTCATTTTCCACATGTCCAATTCTCCCTGGGGCCTTCATCCTTGGCTATCATTTAACAATCCTCTGTCAAGTTTCTTATCGTCTTTAAGATTTATCTATGCTGCTTTGTATGGTTTTAAATGTCTATGTGCTTGTCTGTGTAAATAGTAACTTTTCTCTCCTTTCTTATTTCACCGGTTCTAGTCAATGCTACTATTTCGGCCTACTGTGCAGAATAGTGTCTGGGCAATGGTTCAGTGTCTAACACCTGAAACCAACTAAGCTTTCATTGCCCTTTTAGTTAGGGTAACAATTACTTTCAACAAAATGATCATATCTCCTCCTATCGAATTTACCAAACATAAACTTAAAATCAAAACTAAAATGCATGCCTGCCAATGGAGCCGATAGTCTCTCCATGAATTAATATCCTAGAGCTTAGTGAACCAAATTCTCTTCCTATCTACACCTGCTGGCCCCCCTCCTTTCTTCCTGCTACTCCCCAACCCTCAAGGTTTCAGCAGTGCAGGGGAGGATCTCTCTGTCTGCCCTTCTATCTGTCTCCAGCTTTTTTTTTTTTTTTTCTAACAGAAAGTATCAAATATGGGTTGTTTCCAAATATTGACTAAATGTCTCATTGTCTCCTTGGTTGCACTCCTGAACTTTAGAAAAATCAACCTGTCTAGATATTGCATATCTACTTAAATGTATCTCAATACCCTCAATAATCCTGGATCACCTACAGATGTCATATATCCCTGTCCTGTTGACATGTCTACCATTATTAAACCTATTCACCACAAAATATAGTAATACTAGTATATCAATTCCACAGCCTTGTTGTGTTAAATCTCTTACACTGAATTCAACAACAGCTGACTTCCTAAGGAAAAATAAACTTATCTAGATAATGTAAAAAAATACCCCTGCTACAGGTCAAAATATTTTCAAATAACATAATCAGATCAAAATGACTAATCTGATTTACTCCACCAAGAAAAATTATTTTACCCTTAATGTTCTAGGAAAATAGACTTAAGGAAGCCTACCCTTAGTCTAAGGCTTTGCCCTTTTAGTCCTATCATTGGTTCAAATTATCAATTGTGTCTAAGAGCTTTAACTCCATCATAATTATCAGTTCTACAAATTCCCTTAAAATCAATATCACCAATGACCTTAAATTCACCATCCAAATGGCTTTTCAATGTGGCTGATCAGACCACACAGGAAAAGTCACCAGATGTCAAAAGTCATACCACCCTTTCAGAACTGTGTTTCTTACTACATTAAACAAATTAAAGCTAAGAACTTCATCTACATTTTGTATCCCAGGTTTCCCAGAACATTCCCTATCAAAAGAATTTCATGTGTTCATTAAAACTCTGAAAACAAGACACGCCCCAGTATCACACAGAAATTTGATTCTCTCTCCCATTACTGTTAGTGTCAAATAGGGTTTCTGTTCTTGTTGTACTGCCAAATCAATTGTAGCTAATTCAAAAACTAAACAATCGCTGTTTATAACTAAGTTCTGAAAATCGTCCTTCCCCTCACTAGTGTCTGTTCCCCCGCTCTCCATAGTTAGTCATGCCTCATCCTCCTCCTCCTCCTCCTCTGGCTGGGGGCGCCTGACCTTCTCTTTGTATCTGTCTCTACTCCCTCTCTGGCCTTGCTTACTTCCCTCAGATCTGCTAGCCCCCACCCTACGAGGTTCTGTTTGGTGGCACGATTTATCTCAGGACGCATTCCACTGAGGAAAGCAATTTTTAATTCCTGATAATACGGGGTATCAAATCCATCCACTACCGGGGGTTCTATTAACCCACTATTAGCGTTGGACACGTCCTTTAATCTCTCTAGGTATTGGTTTATAGTCTTATGAAATGTCCAAGGGTTTAAAAAAAAAAATCATGTATATCACCACAATTCTGTCGCAATTATTAATTTCCGCTCCTTATAATTCATTAGATTTAGGTAACTGCCTTTTCCATGATTCCGTCATTCAAATACAACTCCCATTCTCTATAAATCCTTAAAACAGGCCATTCAGACCACAAACAACGTACTTTATCGACTCTGTCTTTCTATTTAAACTAAACAAGCTATCAAAATGTTCGGTTTCTATCTTAAACAAACCCTAACAACCATATGGTTCCAGTCATAACATAACAATACTTAAATTAAATTTTAGTCCCATGGTGCATGGGCTGGGAACCGAACCCGGGCCCCCTGCATGGTAGGCAAGAATTCTACCACTGAAGCACTATTGTTCATGTTTACAATTTCGGTAGTTGTGTTCTACTCGATCACAATGTTTACAGGGTGTTTTACAGTCTCTGGCGAAATGTCATGTTCTATCGCAATTAAAACACATCCTCTCTCTGTCTTTGTCAGCGCGTCTCCCTGTTTTTCCCCTTCTGTCTACAGTGTCTCTATCCACTTTTCTCAATAAGTTTGCTAAATCCTGTTCTCCTCTCTGTCTATCCCTAAACTGTCTCTGTCTACGGTTCCTTGGTGGGGCCTTACAATCCTCTGCCATGTGGCCGGTTATATTGCAGTTGTAGCACTTTCTGTCCTCGGGTTCTATCCACTTTCTACATAAGTTTGTTAAAACCTGTTCTCTTTTCTGTGTCTCTTCCTCTCTACCTCCCTTGTTACCCAAATCATTGTTAGCAACGCCCTTATCCCTGGCCCCCTCCGCTCTCTTCCTAGCTTCTGCCAGCCAAACACGAGCGGTGTCAAGGCCCTCTGTGTGCTGCTTCTCTGTCTTATCCCCACAGACCCTATGTATTTGTTTTATCCTTAATTCAAATCTTTCAACATTTAAACATCCATCCTCCATTTCGGGCCAAAATAAAATGTTCCTCTTATCTTTTCCCAGCATAAACCGTTCATCTCCTGTCAATACCGGGATCTCCTTAGAGGATTTACTACCCATGTTGTTTAAATTGATTAAAGTACACTCGTATTTATTCTGCTTCTTCTCCCAATCTAGAATTTTAGAAATATTATTCGTAAGAACCTTAAACTATATTTTATTCTATGTGCTTTAATTTATGCAACTCCGAACCAAATATGATCAGTGTCTACTCGCTGTTAATCTTTATGTGTATGCTATTTACCGTTATTAACCTAGAATTTGGAGAATAATTATTTGCATGCTTCCTGACATATTGTTTATCTCTCACCCGTATACGACTATAAGATCTTCTTATTTTCCTGTCGTTCCCTGTGACTCTTGACTTTATCAATATATCTTTCACATTAATTTATACAACTCTGGACCCAATACTAGAATTTTAGAAATATTATTCGCATGCTTCCTGACATATTGTTTATATCTCACACCTATACGACTATAAGTTATTCTTATTTTCCCGTCGTTCCCTGTGACTCTTGACTTTATCAATATATCGTTTATGTGTAACAACACCTATTAATATCCTTAATTATCAATATAGAGATGTTCTGCTAGAATGATTGATCCCCCACACCGATCCTGACATACAAACACCGCAACCCGTTTTATTTTTAGGTTTTACTGCCTGTTTTTTCTTCTCACGATTGTTGACTGGATTCTCCTCACATGCAATCACTCATCCCAGCATAATCACTCTATCTCTCTCGAAACTTTATCTATAGAGGGGACTCTTGAACGGACACTAGGTCGCATACGCATGCAACTATAAACTCTTTTCCAGGGGTCGTAAAGCCCTAGTTAATAGCCTATTTATCAGTTGCTTCATGTAACTTGACACCAATATCTGTTTCTCACTCCACAATATTAGGTCTCACTTCACCCATAGATATCAGACCCAAAGCCGTATTTAGGTACCGACTATCCCCCTATGGACTCTTAACCCTTTTACGTTATCAGGTTCTCACCATAAGACTTAGTTTAGTTTTATGCAGTGGCCACAGTTGCCCAGGGTCGATTTCGGACCCTGTCTCTCTTTCGAATTCGTATCTTTCTGAATTTACAACTAATTACTAACTTCCATTCGCGCAGAATACTTGATTCCCTTTAAAACCGATTTTTCTCCACGCGAACTTCTGAAGCCAGGTCACCAGCTATAACATTCATCGATTTCAGCGTCTAACACCCAGAGTACATTAAAAATCTCTACATCAATGAGATTTTTTGAATTTACAACTGATTCCTGTCTTCTATTCGCGCAGAATACTTGATTCCCTTTAAAACTGATTTTTCTCCACATGAACTTCTGAGCCCCGGTCACCAGCTATAACATTCATCAATCTCAGCGTAGAGTACCTTTCACTCACAACAATCGCTTTTGCCTTACACTCTCAACAATCGTTTTTATCTTTCACTCACAACAATCGTTTTTGCTTTTCATTCACAACAATCGTTTTCTCATCAAATGCCAACACCCAATTGTGTCCCTTATTCCATCATGCAATGCAGCCATACAGGTGTATTTCCCATTTCAACATACAATGCTGACATACAGGTGTATTTCATACAATGCAGACACACAGGTGTATCACTCATTTCACTATGCAATGCAGCTTTCACTCTTATCAATCGCTTTTGCATTTCATTCACCACAATCGTTTTCTCATCAAAAGCCAACACCCAATTGTGTCCCTTATTCCATCATGCAATGCAGACATACAGGTGTATTCCTCATTTCATCATGTAATGCAGACCTACAGGTGTATCACTCATCATGCAACGCAGACACACAGGTGTACCACTCATTCCTTATTTAATGTAATCATACAGGTGCTATTCCCCAAAACTATGAATAAAGTCTACTAACCTTATAATTTGTAGCTGAGGTTTTCAATGTTCGTTGAATCTCGTCACCACCTCTGTCGCGTACCAGTTTGCCACCGGCCTGTAAAGAACCTACAGAAAAGGGCCAGGTCTTTGATTTACGGATATTTCATCCGCCCGTGCACGGTTTCGGTGTCTCCTTGGAACGACAGCGGCAGTTTGAAATCCGGCTCGAATAGGACCAATTGTTAAAGGAATTTTATATCTTGATGATAATAATCAATAATCAATTCGCCTTGACTAATGCCCAAAGTTTGTAAGACAATGGGTTCAAATAATTAGGCAAGGACTCAGCTTTCTGCAAAAGGTATCTGTAGCTTTATTCAGAGAACGTTCTGAGGTCAGGATAACAAAACAGTCATTATATAGTTCTTGCTTACTTACGCACATGCATTTACACACAATCCGTTGGTGACCTGCATCCCCCATAAACTTCTCACATTGTTTATCACTATCCAGAGCTCAGCCTGTTCTTTTCCCTCAAGGTTAGGACTCTTTGAAGCTTTTACTCCCTTGACCATCTGTCTCCTGCTGTCCCTCCTAATGGCATACACACATTTCTTTCCCTCTCCAGTGGTTCCTGGACTTTCCGGAACTAATCAGACTAATCGATCCCTACATTGATCATTACATTGATTATTCATTAAACCTGCTGTATGACTAATAATTCATCATGGTTTATTGATTCATTTACCTTTATTAGATAATTCTCTTATCAACGAGGCGACCCCATGTTTTTATTTTCTCTCTCTTTGTACTAAAACACAGATTCCCGGTCGGAATATTATCGCTTTTACATTGGGGGCAATCAGTTCACATATGGTGTCCAGAGCACAGCTGGGGGCAGAGGGTGGTCTATAGCAGGCGGCAACGGTGAGAGACTTGTTTTTAGAGAGATGGATTTTTAAAAGTAGAAGTTCAAATTGTTTGGGTACAGACCTGGATAGTAGGACAGAACTCTGCAGGCTATCTCTGCAGTAGATTGCAACAGCGCCCCCTTTGGCCGTTCTATCCTGTCTGAAAATGTTGTAGTTAGGGATGAAGATTTCAGAGTTTTTGGTGGACTTCCTAAGCCAGGATTCAGACACGGCTAGGACATCCGGGTTGGCAGAGTGTGCTAAAGCAGTGAATAAATCAAACTTATGGAGGAGGCTTCTAATGTTAACATGCATGAAACCAAGGCTATTACGGTTACAGAAGTCATCAAAAGGGAGCGCCTGGGGAATAGGAGTGGAGCTAGGCACTGCAGGGCCTGTCTTCACCTCTACATCACCAGAGGAACAGAGGAGGTGTAGGATAAGGGTACGGCTAAAAGCTATGAGAATTGGTCGTCTATGATGTCCGGAATAGAGAGGTAAAGAAGCAGGTTTCTGGGGGCGATAAAATAGCTTCAAGGTATAATGTACAGACAAAGGTATGGTAGGATGTGAATACAGTGGAGGTAAACCTAGGCATTGAGTGATGATGAGAGAGATATTGTCTCTAGAAACATCATTGAAACCAGAAGATGTCATAGCATGTGTGGGTGGTGGAACTGAAAGGTTCGATAAGGCATAATTAGCAGGGCTAGAGGCTCTACAGTGAAATAAGCCAATAAACACTAACCAGAACAGCAATGGACAAGGCATATTGACATTAAGGAGAGGCATGCTTAGCCGAGTGATCATAAGGGTCCAGTGAGATTCAGACAGCTACCCGGGCCATAGGTAGCAAGCTGGCAGAAAAGGTCTGTTTTTAGCCACCTCGTGCGTTTCCGTCTGTAGATTAGTGTGGTTCCGTGTGGTAGGGGGGACCAGTCCAATTGGCAAAATAGTTATAGTGGCCCAAGAAAATTGTTCGATAGACCTATTCAGATAGCAGCCGATAAGACAGCTAACGATTAGCGGGCCGCAGATGGGCGTTCAGGTTACGTCGCGATGGAGGGGCCAGTTGGATGACTCCCTCGGGCAGATAACGTCGGTAGTCCAGTCGTGAAGGCCTGATGGGGGTCCGCATCGGCAGTAAAACGGGTCCGGATAGGTGATTGTAGCCCAGGAGTGGCTGATGGAACTCTTAAGCTGGCTAGCTCCGGAATAATTGATGTTAGCTCCGGGACCGACGTTAGCCAATAGTCACTCAGGTAGCAGCTAGCTAGCTGCAAGATCCAGGTGTAAATGTCCAGAGCCTTCGGTAGAAATCCGGGGATATGGAGAGAAAATAGATCTGGTATGCTCTGGTCTGAGTCGCGCTGTACAAAACTGGCGATAGCTTTTCGAGCTAAGGGATAGCTGATGACCGCCAACCGTGGCTAGCTGAACTCCAACATTAGCCAGTGAACTGGCCAACCTCTGGCTAACTTCTGGCTAGCTTCTGTTGTGGATTTCAGATTTGAGGTAAATAATACTTATTTTTTTAAATTGGTGAGGCGGGTTGCAGGAGAATGTTTTGAGGTTGAGTTTTTAGAAAAAAATATATCAAAAGATATGCAAAGAAAATATGTAAATATATATATATATACACGGATACGACGAGAGGAGGACAAAGGACGTCTGACTGCTATGCCATCTTGGAATGAGACACTTGTGTCGCCTACCACTTCACGGCTTAGCCGTTGTTGCTCCTAGACGTTTCCACTTCACAATTACAGCACTTATAGTTGACCGGGGCACCTCTAGCAGGGCAGAAATTTTATGAACTGACTTGTTGGAAAGGTGGCATCCTATGACAGTGCCACGTTGAAAGCCCCATTGAAAGTCACTGAGCTCTTCAGTAAGGCCATTCTATTGCGAATGTTTGTCTGTCGAGATTGCGTGACTGTGTGCTCGATTTTATACACCTGACAGCAACGGGTGTGGCTGAAATATCCAAATCCACTAATGTGAAGGCTGTCCTCATACTTTGTATACATACAGTGCCTTGCGAAAGTATTCATCCTCCATGGCATTTTCCCTATTTAGTTTTCTTACAACCTGGAATTAAAATAGATTTTTTTGGGGGGGTTGTATCATTTGATTTACACAACATGCCTACCACTTTGAAGATGCAAAATATTTTTTATTGTGAAACAAACAACAAATAAAACAAAAAAAAATCTACATTTGAGCGTGCATTACTACCCTTCTCATCTGGTCTTGCTTGACTGATAACCAATTTTAGGCTGGGCATCTCTGAAATTTTCCGCAAACTCATCACATTTAGATGTGGAGGAAAGTTCACATACTGTATGTTTGCGGGGGTAGGATTTATCAGGCCATCAATGTTTGAGAAGAGCACTCTTAAATTATTCTGATTAGTAAATGATCAATTTGGAAAAAAATTGCCCATCTGGCATTTCTAATTACCTTTTTTAAACTGTATTTTCCAAGTTGATCTTTCAGAAAATGATAATGGACCTGCAACTTTTTGCATCCGACCTCTTGACCTTTCTACATTTTGTTACGTTCCAGCCTTATTCTGAAATGTATTAAATTGTTTTTTCCTCCTCATCAATCTACACACAATACCCCATAATGACAAAGCAAAAACAGTAAATTTTTTATTTTAGCACATTTAGAAGAAAAAAAACATATCACATTTACATAAGTATTCAGACTCTTTACTCAGTACTTTGTTTAAGCACATTTGACAGTGATTACAGCCTCAAGTCTTCTTGGGTATGACGCTACAAGCTTGGCACAGCTGTATTCGGGGAGTTCCACCCATTCTTCCCTACAGATCCTCTCATGCGCTGTGAGGTTGGATGGAGAGCGTCGCTGTACAGCTATTTTCAGGTATCTCCAGAGATGTTTGATCAGGTTCAAGTCCGGGCACTGGCTGGGTGCACTTAAGGACATTCAGAGACTTGTCCTGAAGCCACTCCTGCGTTGTTTTGGCTGTGTGCTTAGGGTCGTCGTCCTGAGCAGGTTTTCATCAAGGATCTCTCTGTACTTTGTTCCGTTCATCTTTCCCTCAATCCTGACTAGTCTCCCAGTCCCTGCTGCTGAAAAACATCCCCACAGCATGATTCTGCCACCACCATGCTTCATCATAAGGATGATGACAGGTTTCTTCCAGACGTGATGCTTGGCATTCAGGCCAAAGAGTTCAATCTTGGTTTCATCAGACCAGAGTCCTTTAGGTGTCTTTTGGCAAAATCCAAGCGGGCTGTCATTTGCCTTTTACTGAGGAGTGGCTTCAGTCTGGCCACTCCACCATGAAGGTCTGATTGGTAGAGTGCTGCAGACATGGTTGTCCTTCTGGAAGGTTCTCCCGTCTCCACAGAGGAAATCTGGAGCTCTGTCAGAGGGACCATGGGGTTCTTGGTCACCTCCCTGACCAAGGCTCATCTCCCCTGATTGCTCAGTTTGGTTGGGCAGCCAGTTCTAGGAAGAGGCCACTGTGTTCTTGGGGATCTTCAATGTTGCAGAATTTTTTTGGTACCCTTCCCCAGGACTGTGCCTCAACACAATCCTGTCTCGGAGCTCTACTGACAATGTATTCAACCTCATGGCTTGGTTTTTGCTCTGACATGCACTGTCAACTGTGGAACCTTATATAGACAGGTGTGTGCCTTTCCAAATCCTGTCCAATCAATTGAAATGACCACAGATGGACTCCAATCAAGTTGTAGAAACATCTCAAGGATGATCAATGGAAACAGGATGCACTTGAGCTCAATTTCGAGTCTCATAGCAAAGGTTCTGAATGCTTATGTAAATAAGGTAACTGTATTCTATTTGTTATAATTTTGCACAAAAAAACGTTCATTATGGGGTATTGTGTTTAGATTGATGAGGACTTTTTTGTATTTAATCTATTTCAGAATAAGGCTATAACGTAACAAAATGTGGACAAAGGAAGGGGTTTGAATACTTTCCGACTACACTGTACAACAGCCCGCAGTACACCCTTCGACTTTGAACTTCAGAGCTTCAATAAGAGGGGGCAGTCATTCTCCATCCAATCGGAGGCAATGTTTTGTGTTTCTGGGCTCGCCATCCGATGATAAACACAGAAGAAAACTCGGAAGTAGAATTCAAAACGTGAGAGAAGGAAATCTGGTTCTTGACAGTGAAAATAGCTGCAAAGGTAAGGCAGATTAAAAAAAGATAAACACTACAATAACCAGTAGCCAAATCAATATTAGCATAAACGGAGCTAAGCGATACTTTGATTCGGCATTAGCCCTGAATACACCACTCATTAGAAGAAGGTTGTACTTTAGTTTCGTGATGAACACATTTGCTAAAGTACACGTTTCTACTGACAAGTATGGCTATAATTGCATATGCTAATCTACTCTTATGTGTTTAACTTCCCTGGGCTAGGTGGGACGCTTGCGTCCCACCCTAGTCAACAGCCAGTGGAATCGCGTGGTGCGAAATACAAATACCTCAAAAATGCTATAACTTCAATTTCTCAAACATATGACTATTTTACACCATTTTAAAGACAAGACTCTCGTTAATCTAACCACATTGTCCGATTTCAAAAAGGCTTTACAGCGAAAGCAAAACATTAGATTATGTCAGGATAGTACCCTGCCAAAAATAATCACACACCCATTTTCAAAGCAAGCATATATGTCACAAAAACCAAAACCACAGCAAAATGCAGCACTAACCTTTGATGATCTTCATCAGATGACACTCCTAGGACATTATGTTATCCTCTATGGGCTAGGTGGGACGCAAGCGTCCCACCCGTGGTGCACTCCATCAACAGCAGGTGCATTTCAAGAGCGGCAAATTTGAAACCAAATAAATGTCAAAATTCAAATTTTTCAAACATACAACTATCTTACACCCTTTGAAAGATAAACATCTCCTTAATCTAACCACGTTGTCCGATTTCAAAAAGGTTTTACGGCGAAAGCATAAAGTTAGATTATGTTAGGAGAGTACATTGACAATAGCTGTGTGTAATGTTTTGTCAATTCAAAGACAGGGTCACCAAAACCATAAAACCAGCTAAAATGATGCACTAACCTTTTACAATCTCCATCAGATGACACTCCTAGGACATTATGTTAGACAATGCATGCATTTTGAGTTCTATCAAGTTCATATTTATATCCAAAAACAGCGTTTTACTATGGCATTGATGTTGAGGAAATCGTTTCCCTCCAATAACCGGCAGTCAAGTCAGCACCACAAATTAAATAATTAAAATTAGAAAACATTGGTAAAATATTATATTGTCATTTAAAGAATTATAGATTTACATCTCTTGAACGCAATCAACTTGCCAGATTTAAAAATAACCTTACTGGGAAATCACACTTTGCAATAATCTGAGCACTGCGCCCAGAAAAATACGCGTTGCGATACAGACTAGCCGCCATGTTGGGGAGATCTAAAATCGAAAATACTATGTAAATAATCCATTACCTTTGATTCTCTTCATCAGATGTCACTTCCAGGTATCACAGGTCCATAACGAATGTAGTTTTGTTCAAAAAAGCTCATCATTTATGTCCAAAAATCTCCGTCTTGTTAGCACATGATCTAAGCCAGCCGGACTTCACTTCATGAACGAGGGGAAAAAATATATTTACGTTCGTTCAAACATGTCAAACGTTGTATAGCATAAATCATTAGGGCCTTTTTTAACCAGAACATGAATAATATTCAAGGTGGACGAATGCATTCTCTTTTATAACGTATTGGAACGAGGGTACCCAACATGAACTCGCGCGCCAGAGTCTAATCGGCCATCACCGTTCCATGGCTCTTGTTCGGTCAGATCTCACAGTAAAAGACTCAAAACACTTTGTAAAGGCTGGTGACATCTAGTGGAAGCAATAGGAAGTGCCAAAATATTCCTCAGCCCCTGTGTTTTTCAATGGCATAGGTTTAAAGGTAATACAACACATCAGGTATCCACTTCCTGTCAGAAAATGTCTCAGGGTTTTGCCTGCCAAATGAGTTCTGTTATACTCACAGACACCATTCAAACAGTTTTAGAAACTTTAGGGTGTTTTCTATCCATATATAATAAGTATATGCATATTCTAGTTACTGGGTAGGATTAGTAACCAGATTAAATCGGGTAAATTTTTTATCCAGCCGTGCAAATACTGCCCCCTAGCCCTAACAGGTTAAACAATACATGCATGTTTTTTTCAATCAAGTTCATATTTATATAAAAAAACAGCTTTTTACATTAGCATGTGATGTTCAGAACTAGCATACCCACCGCAAACTTCCGGTGAATTTACTAAAAGACTCACGGTGAACGTTCACAAAATACATAACAATTATTTTAAGAATTATAGATACAAAACTCCTTTATGCAATCGCAGTGTCAGATTTTAAAATAGCTTTTCGGCGAAAGCACATTTTGCAATATTCTGAGTAGATAGCCCGGCCATCACGGCTAGCTAATTTGACACCCACCAAGTTTGGGGCTCACTAAACCCAGAATTACTATTAGAAAAATTGGATTACCTTTGCTGTTCTTTGTCAGAATGCACTCCCAGGACTTCTACTTCAACAACAAATGTTGTTTTGGTTCGAAATAATCCATAGTTATGTTCAAATAGCTCTGTTTTGTTCGTGCGTTCAGGTCACTATCCGAAGGGTGACGCGCGAGCGCATTTCGTGACAAAAAAATTCAAAATATCCCATTACCGTACTTCGAAGCATGTCAAACGCTGTTTAAAATCATTTTTTATGCTATTTTTCTCGTGAAATAGCGATAATATTCCAACCGGGCGACGTTGTATTCATTCAAAGGCTGAAAGAAAAAAAATTGAGAATTCTCATGAACGCGCATCTCCAGTGTCACTCTCCCCAGGCTGACCACTCACAAATTCTCCTGCTGTTCTTCGCCCAGAGACAGCAGACACCCCATTACACTTTCTGGCACCTTCTGAGAGCCAATTGAAGCCTTAGAAAATGTCACGTTACAGCAGAGATGCTGTATTTTCGATAGAGATGCAACAGAAGGACAACAAATTCTCAGACAGGGCACTTCCTGTCTGGAATCTTCTCAGGTTTTGGCCTGCCATATGAGTTCTGTTATACTCACAGACACCATTCAAACAGTTTTAGAAACTTTAGGGTGTTTTCTATCAAAATCTACTAATTATATGCATATACTCGTTTCTGGGCAAGAGTAGTAACCAGTTTAAATCGGGTATGTTTTTTATCCGGCCGTGCAAATACTGCCCCCTAGCCCCAACAGGTTAACAGCAAATGTTGAGATGAATAGTGAAAACTTTTCCATAAGTGAGAAGATTGTGTCGGCATCCAACATTCGCCAGGGGTCACAGGCACATCGCAGCCATGAGCAGCTGATTAGAAAGCTTTTGGACCAGGTAACTTTAATATCCGAATAACATTCCTTCGAATTCTATTTATTTCGATAAGATTTACAGATCAGTTGCACATTTGCCAGGTATCTACATCTGGGGTGTATTCACTAGGAACCAAACAGAACCAAACAGCAGCAAATGAAACTGGGAGGAACCTACCTGAATGTGTCTCGTTTTCGTTGCAAAACGCAACTGTTTGCAACGGTTTTGGACTAATTATTACACCACATGATATAGGATGTGATTGGAGATGGAGCGCACATCAACCATAACTTCGATTGATACTACAAATACATTTTTTTACAGTTCTATTTAGTCTACATAATTCAGAAGTTGTGACTGAACCTACTGGCTATTGTAGTGCCTATCCTTACTCTACCTTAATTAAAGGGCAAATGTCCTGAGGAGGGATGCAACGAGAGCACAACAGAACTCTTCCTGAATTAACTGGCTGTGATGGACAGCAACAACTTATTGGGAAACTGTGGTGTTGGTGAGAGGGAGGGCAGAGTGGCCTCTAGTTTGGTGGCCCGAAGACATTATTGGTTCTTATTCACTGTTGCTTTTCAAAGTAAAGGAATTTTCTATTGCTTTGTTAACCTCTATGGGACCGGCGGGACGAATTCGTCCCACCTACGTAACAGCCACTGCCAGCCTGTGGCGCGATTTTCAAAATCTTCAAAATCCTATTACTTCAATTTCTCAAACATATGACTATTTTACAGCCATTTAAAGATAAGACTCTCGTTAATCTAACCACACTGTCCGATTTCAAAAAGGCTTTACAACGAAAGCAAAACATTAGATTATGTCAGCAGAGTACCAAGCCAGAAATAATCAGACACCCATTTTTCAAGCCAGCATATAATGTCACCAAAACCCAGAAGACAGCTAAATGCAGCACTCACCTTTGATGATCTTCATCAGATGACAACCCTAGGACATTATGTTATACAATACATGCATGTTTTGTTCAATCAAGTTCATATTTATATCAAAAACCAGCTTTTTACATTAGCATGTGACGTTCAGAACTAGCATACCCCCCGCAAACTTACGGGGAATTCGCTAACATTTTACTAAATTACTCACGATAAACGTTCACAAAAAGCATAACAATTATTTTAAGAATTATAGATACAGACCTCCTCTATGCACTCGATATGTCCGATTTTAAAATAGCTTTTTGGTGAAAGCACATTTTGCAATATTCTAAGTACATAGCCCAGGCATCACGGGCTCGCTATTTAGACACCCGGCAAGTTTAGCACTCACCATAATCATATTTACTATTATAAAAATGTCATTACCTTTTGTTGTCTTCGTCAGAATGCACACCCAGGACGTCTACTTCAATAACAAATGTTGGTTTGGTCCAAAATAATCCATCGTTATATCCGAATAGCGGCGTTTTGTTCGTGCGTTCCAGACACTATCCGAAATAGTAAAGAAGTGTCGCGCGCTTGGCGCAATTCCTGACAATAAAATTCAAAGTATTCCATTGCCGTACGTCGAAGCATGTCAACCGCTGTTTAAAATCAATTTTTACGTCATTTTTCTCGTAGAAAAGCGATAATATTCCGACAGGGAATCTCCTTTTCGGCAAACAGAGGAAAAAATCCCAAAGGCGGGGGCGGTCGGGGTCACGCGCATAAGCTAGTGTCTCTTGATGGGCCACTTGAGAAAGGCGATAATGTGTTTCAGCCTGGGGCTGGAATGACGACATTCTCTTTTTTCCCGGGCTATGAGAGCCTATGGAAGACGTGGGAAGTGTCACGTTAGAGCAGAGATCCTTAGTAAATGATAGAGATGGCAAAGAAGTTCCAGAAATGGTCAGACAGGCCACTTCCTGTAAAGGAATCTCTCAGGTTTTGACCTGCCATTTGAGTTCTGTTATACTCACAGACACCATTCAAACAGTTTTAGAAAATTTAGGGTGTTTTCTATCCATATGTAATAAGTATATGCATATTCTAGTTACTGAGTAGGAGTGGTAACCAGATTAAATCGGGTATGTTTTTTATCCAGCCGTGTCAATGCTGCCCCCTAGCCCTAACAGGTTAAATTCCAAGTGGTGTGGAGTCATGATCATGAGATCTGTGTGTGTTGCTTTATACAGGTTAATACATGGAATAGGACGATCTGGTGACATTGCTGCAATTCAACCCAAGGCTGCAGGTTCCAGTCTGCTGAGCAAGCTGACTAATTCAGTTGTGCTGGACATGTTAAAACTCTCAGGTGTGTAACTAAGATTGCATTTAGCCTACTGATAAATGTATGACAGTGATGGATACCTCCAGTTCTGTAGTAGAGCTACGCTATGTGCACACTTTTGTTCCTAGCTTGTTTGTTATTGTGTATGTTTACAGGTGTGCAAAGTGTGGCCAGTTGTTTTGTAGTTCCAATGGCAACCGGGATGAGCCTGACACTGTGCTTCCTAACACTTCGCCACAAGAGACCAAAGTGGCGCTACATCATCTGGCCCCGCATTGACCAGAAGTCCTGCATCAAAGCCATGATCACTGCAGGTTAAGTACTAGTATGACCATGTTCAATACCACTCTCTGTAACATTATAAAAGTATGTTATGCCCTACAGGTTCTTGTACTCCCCATTCCTGCTCTAGATGCACCTATCAGTTCAGCTAGTTTTGAAAATTACTTAACTTTTCTAAGAGCTTTCTAACATGCATGCTATACTTGACTCGTAGGGCCTAACTTTTGCAAAGTGTGACACGCTCCCATTCATTCATCCCTGCTTAGTGCAACATTTCTCTCTGTTACTATTTTCAAGAATTCGGCGCACGGCTCACACATGAAAACACTTAATAAGTATCTTGCACTTAATAAGTATCTTAAGTATCTTGCGCTCTGCTCATGCCGGCAAACGTTACGCGTCCACTTTAGCAGCTAAAAACCTCATGTTTTTGCGCTACCCCACTGTAGCTCCCCTGCAAGGCAACTCTTGTCCAACCCCAACATTGGCCACTCTTGCTCGTTGTAACCATGAACAGGGTTTGAACCAGTGGTGGTTGAGAACATTTTGGAGGGCGATGAGCTGAGAACGGATCTGGAGGTGGTGGACAGTAAGATGCAAGAGCTGGGAGCAGAGAACATCCTTTGTGTCCACTCCACTACTTCTTGCTTTGCCCCACGTGTCCCCGACAGGTATACCTAGTCCTTAAGCCATCCAATCATGGTTAAATAGAGCTGTAACAAATAAAATATCCATGTCCAATTATCATGTGCTATTATAACTGGTATCACTGGAAACTAATGTTATTTGTATAATCTGCATACTGTTTTATTATATAGTCTACTTCATGACATTACTGACAGAAGCATACTTCCACATTATTACAGTGTATGTTGGGTGAAGATTACCAGGGCATTATTTGATAATGACTTTCTTCTGTTCTGGCAGATTGGAGAAGCTAGCCACTATCTTTGCCAAATATGACATCCCCCATGTTGTCAACAATGCTTATGGAGTGCAGTCATCCAAGTGTATGCACCTTATTCAGCAGGTACTACTGCTCCAACTCCTCTTTCATAAATCCTACAAAATCATATTTTTCCTTTCCATAGGGCTTGTGTTGGAAGAATCGATGCATTTATACAAAGCCTGGATAAAATCTTCATGGTTCCAGTAGGTGGTGCCATAATTGCTGGTTTCAATGAGTCTTTTATTCAGGAGATCAGCTGAATGTATCCAGGTTAGTGCTGTTTCATATCACTAAGGGCCATATGTGTTTGAACCAAGCCTGCAACCTTTTTTCGTAAAGTTGCTATTATCTGGATTAGCTATTTGTTTACTGTTATCATAGGGCTCATCTAGTGTAATTGTTCCACCAGCCCTCAGTGTCTCTGTGCTCTGTTGTATTCCTGTGTGTCTGTATTGTCTCTGTCTGTCTTATGCTGGTGACACATTCCATTTCCCCTCTGAAATTTTGGAAGTTTGTTCATTTTTTTTAGCTCAGGGTCTCAATCTAATGCCCATCCTGGGGAAGCTACTTGGTGTGCTGGATTATATTTCAGCCCAGCACTAACGCCAGTTTCAAATAATCAACATGTCATGAAATCAGGTATGTTAGTGCTAGGCTACAATAAAGACCTGCATGTGGCTAGTATGTGTTGTAGTAGGATATGTTGCCTAAAAGATGAGAATAAAATAAACAAATGTAAATTTGCAACTATTTCAAGTGAGTGCTGGTCCTCTTTTTTTCCTTGTTATGTGATTGACTGTTGACTTCAAGCGTCCTTTCTCTGTTTTTACTTGAGAATATAGATTTGAGTGCATTCCTTTCCTTTTACCTGTAATAAAGTTCTCTAGGATTGGAGTTGGAGACCACTGGGCTAGATTTTAAGCGTTCAAAGCCATAATAATTATCAATTCATTATGAATTGGAACCATTTAAGGAAACAAATAATTGAGAGGAATCAATATTGGTACTGAAATTTATACAGTCCTAGTAAGGGTTCAGGTTAGAAAGTGTTTGTGCCCTTTTAGTATGATGCTGACTGCCCTCTGTCTCCAGGTCAGCATCAGCCTCCCCCTTCCTGGATGTGCTCATCACCCTGCTCACCCTGGGGGCCAGCGGCTACAGGAAACTCCTGTCAGAGCGGAAGGTAAGACCTCTACTCCACTGAACAGGGTTGGGGCCCAATTCAGTATTCATTCAGTTTAGGAAATAAAATAACACTCATTAGCATGTATTTTAATTTAGTTGCACATCTTTGTAAACGGCTGATTGCCAGCCCTGTGTATCCTCTACTTGAATTGTAGATTTGTCTCCAAGTTTACATGTAGAGGTGTAGGGCGACATCAAGGACAAATCCTTCCAAGTGAAGCTGAGGAGTTTCCAAAATAGTCCCTGTTGGCTCCTTTTACAAAAGTAGAGCTAACAATGCAGTAGTTTTAATTAAACCTTTATTTAATTAGGCAAGTCAGTTAAGAACAAATTCTTATTTACAATGACGGCCTACCCCAGCCAAACCCGGATGACGCTGGGCTAATTGTGCACCACCCTATGGGACTCCCAATCACGGCCAGTTGTGATACAGCCTGGATTCGAATTAGGCACTGTAGTGACGTCTCTTGCACCGAGATGCATTGCCTTAGACCGGTGCGCCTCTCGGGAGTATACTAAACACGCTATATACTGCACCATTCCCAGACACTCCAAGGCAATAGATGTGGAAAATCAGACTTGCAAAGGTGATGAAAATTGCTCTTGTCTTTTGTACTGGAAATTCTGAGCTGGTCTCCCTAGCCAGTACTGGGGTACTTCAAGCAGGGTTCTTTTGTGTCGGTTCCTAAAGGTGACTGTATGCACCATAAAAGGTTGCTTCCTATGGGATACCATACAATGTCCAGAATGCTATCAGTGTAATGTTTGCTCAAATCCACCCAGGAAATACCTCTTGCCTGTCACGTGACCTGGCAATGTCAGACTTTATTGATTTGAATTGGTCTTGGTAATGAATATTTGAAGTCTGAACCAGATTATGGCCATGTAGGATAGCATCAAAGCCTTCAAAGTCAGCTGCAATGTTGAACGAGCTTATTAATACCATCTGCAGCTTAATGATTTCATAACATCCCCTTGCGAGTCAGCTTTGAATAATTCATGTCATGAAAGGACTCTTTCTCATTAAAGGGTAACTCTCATTGCCAATTTCAGCCTTTGCCCAACCCCTTCAATTAAAAATGTAAATAATGCATTTAGGTGAAAGTTGCGGGTGGGGGGAATTCAATCAAACCTGCATTGCAGTATTTATGCAGTAGCTCTTTTTCCAATGGTCAAATTAACTCACAGATTGGTCTTGGGAACTGTATAAAACCTTAAACTGCTAGCAGGGTGACCGCGCTCACAGGTATGATTTCACATTTCAGAATTAGAAGTGTGTGGGCACAGGATGAATATTGTAAATAAAAAAGATACTGCCCCATGTGGGATTAGAACTCCCAACCATTGAACTATGAGCCAACTCTATTATAGTTGACTACGCCACCAATCAATTGTAGCAGTTAAGAAAAAATGGTCACTGACGATCCCATGGCACTTATCGTGAGAGTAGGGTGTTAACCCCGGTGTCCTGGCTAAATTCCCAATCTGGCCCTCATACCATCATGGCCACCTAATCATCCCCAGCCTCCAATTGGTACATTCATCCCCCCTCCTCTCCCCTTAACTATTCCCCAGGTCATTGCTGTAAATGAGAATGTGTTCTCAGTCAATTTACCTGGTAAAATAAAAAGATACATACACACAAGTCGGAAGTTTACATACGCTTAGGTGTGATTCATTAAAACTTGTTTTTGAACCACTCCACATATTTCTTGTTAACAAACTATATAGTTTTGGCAAGTCGGTTAGGACATTTACTTTGTGCATGACACAAGTAATTTTTTCCAACAATTGTTTACAGGCAGATTATTTCACTTATAATTCACTGTATCATAATTCCAGTGGGTCAGAAGTTTACATACACTAAGTTGACTGTGCCTTTAAACAGCTTTGAAAATTCAAGAAAATGTCATGGCTTTAGAAGCTTCTGATAGTCTAATTGACATCATTTGAGTCAATTGGAGGTGTACCTGTGGATGTATTTCAAGGCCTACCTTCAAACTCAGTGGCTCTTTGCTTGACATCATGGGAAAATCCAAAGAAATAAGCTAAGACCTCAGAAAAAAATTGTAGACCTCAACAAGTCTGGTTCATCCTTGGGAGCAATTTCCAAACGCCTGAAGGTACCACGTTAATCTGTACAAACAATAGTACACAAGTATAAACACCATGGGACCATGCAGCCGTCATACTGCTCAGGAAGGAGACTCGTTCTGTCTCCTAGAGATGAACGTACTTTGGTGCGAGAAGTGCAAATTAATCCCAGAGCAACAGCAAAGGACCTTGTGAAGATGCTGGAGGAAACGGGTACAAAAGTATCTATATCCACAGTAAAACCAGTCCTATATTGACATAACCTGAAAGGCCGCTCAGCAAGGAAGAAGCCACTGCTCCGAAACCGCCATAAAAAAAGCCCTCTAGACTGATGAAACAAAAATATAATTGTTTGGCCATAATGACCACCGTTATGTTTGGAGGGAAAAGGGAGACGCTTGCAAGCCGAAGAACACCATCCCAACCGTGAAGCATGGGGTTTGCAGCATCATGTTGTGAGGTCCTTTGCTGCAGGAGGGACTGGTGCACTTCACAGAATAGTTGGCATCATGAGGCAGGAAAATGATGTGGCTATATTGAAGCAACATCTCAAGACATCTGTCAGGAAGTTAAAGCTTGGTCGCTAATGGGTCTTCCAAATGGACAATGACCCCAAGCATACTTCCAAAGTTGTGGCAAAATGGCTTAAGGACAACAAAGTCAAGGTATTGGAGTGGCCATCACAAAGACCTGACCTCAATCCTATAGAACATTTGTCGGCAGAACTGAAAAAGCGTGTTTGAGCAAGAAGGCCTACAAACCTGACTCAGTTACACCAGCTCTGTCAGGAGGAATGGGCCAGAATTCACCCATCATATTGTGGGAAGCTTGTGGAAGGCTACCCGACACGTTTGACCCAAGTTAAACAATTTTGAAGGCAATGCTACCAAATACTAGTTGTGTGTATGTAAACTTCTGACCCACTGGGAATGTGATGAAAGAAATAAAAGCTGAAATAAATCATTCTCTACTATTATTCTGACATTTCACACTCTTATAATAAAGTGGTGATCCTAGCTGACCTAAGAGAGCGAATTTGTAGTAGGATTAAATATCAGGAATTGTGAAAAACTGAGTTTAAATGTATTTGGCTAAGGTGCATGTAAACTTCCGACTTCAACTGTATGTATTTATTTTCGATTGGGGGGAGCGTTGAATTTAGCAAAATCCTTGTTCCGATCTCCCAACCCACAATATGTAAATGTCCTGCTGTATATATCGGTTGCTGATGGTTTATGTTTAGACCGGCATTGCTTAGCATTATAACCTTGCGCTGTTATCTTGCTTATCTCAGGGATCGACCCAGGATGACACTTAAGTGCGCAATATGTTTACGTTGCAACTTATTCTGATTTGGTTTATTAGATGCTAAATAAACACTTTATTTGCAGGAGCCTCCTCAGTTCATATGTTAGTAGGAGTTCTAGGATAGTGAGAGGTGAACGTATAGTTGGGATTTTATTTTTGTTTTACCTCTTGTTCGAGGTCGCGCTGTGGGCGCTGTCGCACTGTGCATTTTTTGGCATCCATAGTTATATTGAAATAGCTCCGTTTTGTTCGTGCGTTCAGATCAGTATCCGAAGGGTGACCCGCGGGCGCATTTCGTGACAAAAAATGTAAACATTTTCCATTACCGTACTTAGAAGCATATCAAACGCTGTTTAAAATACATTTTTACGCAATTTCTCTCGTAAAATAGCGATAATATTCCAACCGGGCGACGTTGTATTTGTTCAAAGAGAGAAAGAAAAAAATGGAGTCCTCTCGTGCATGCGCACTCCAGTGTCAGTGGTACGTTTTTTTATCCGGCCGTGAAAATACTGCCCCCTATCCCCAACAAGTTAACGACTGTTCCACAGGTGCATGTTCATTAATTGTTTATGGTTCATTGAACAAGCATGTGAAACAGTGTTTAACCTCTTGACGCACGCCAAGGATAGGGGGCGCTGCAGCGATTTTTGAAAAAAAATACGTGCCCATTTTAAACGGCCTCCTACTCAAACTCAGAAGCTAGGATATGCATATAATTAGTAGATGTGGATAGAAAACACCCTAAAGTTTCTAAAACTGTTTGAATGGTGTCTGTGAGTATAACAGAACTCATATGGCAGTCAAAACCCCGAGACAGATCCTAACAGGATGTGGAAATCTGATTTGCGGACTCAACTTCAGCACTTTGCCTATAAATCACACCGTGAGTTAGGATTCATTGAGCACTTCCTATGGCTTCCACTAGATGTCCCCAGTCTTTACAAAGTGGTTTGAGTCTTCTACAGTACAAACTGACCGAATGAGAGTCTGTGGAACGTGGTCACAGGGGGAGGGCCATTACCATTATGACGCGGCCGCCCCTGGCTACCCTCCCCTTTCGAAACGTTTAGAAAGACAATGCAACCGTCCCCCTTGAATATTATTGAAGCTCTGGTTGAAAAAGGCCCTAAAGATTTATGTTATACAACGTTTGACATGTTTGAACGAACTTAAATTAAAAAAAATTGCACTTTCGTGAGGAGAAGTCCCGCGCACGACGGTACATTTTGAGTAGCCTTCGGAACGCGCTAACAAGAAGAAGCTATTGGGACATAAATTATTAACTTTTTCGAACAAAACTACATTTGTTGTGGACCTGGGATGCCTGGAAGTGCCTTCTGATGAAGATAATCAAAGGTAAGGGAATATTTACAATAGTATACAGGAGTAGATTTGATATTCGATTGTTCCAAGATGGCGCTGACCTGTTTCGCTAGCCTATTTTTCTGAGTATAGCATCCCCTTTTATTGCAAAGTGTGATTTCCCAGTAAAGTTATTTTTAAATCTGGCAATGCGGGTGCTTTCACGAGATGTTAATCTATAATTCTTTGAATGACAATATTACATTTTAAAAATGTTTTCGAATAGTAATTTAGTAAATTGTAGCGCTAATTCACCGGATGCATTTGAGGGAAAATAGTTTCTCAACGTCACGCGCCAATATAAAATGCTGTTTTTATATTTAAATATGAACTTTATCGAACAAAAGAATGCATGTATTGTGTAACATGATGTCCTAGGAGTGTCATCTGATGAAGATTGTCAAAGGTTAGTGCTGCATTTAGCTGTTTTTTGGTTATTTGTGATGCATGTGGTTGGTCGGAAAATGGCTATGTGGCTACTTTGACGATATACTCATAATCTAATGTTTTGCTTTTCCTGTAAAGCCTTTTTGAAATCGGACAACGTGGTTCGATTCAGGAGAGGTGTATCTATAAAACGATATAAAATAGTCATATATTTGAGAAGAAAAAAAATATTACATTTTGCTATGGTTCGGTTATGAATATGGCGATATGATTTTTCACTGGATGTTGATCCCGCATGCCGGACGAGCGTTCCAAGAACCCTTTACAATGAAGATGACCTTTTTAACCCTTCGAAACAGCCCCTATGACCCCAACTAAAGGCGCTTCCGGTTGTTACAGGCAGCTGAAAGTAAACCCATTGCCTCATTGGGGCAGGCTTTTACAGAATCCTGAGTTACAAGTCTTTATGTTAAGAACTGACTGATTTACAGAGGGTTGAATGCAGTATATTTTACTAACTTTAGGTTGTGAAATCAAAACCACTTTTAGGGTCAATTAAAACACTTCCGGTTGCTCTAGGAAGCTTCAAATAAACACAGGTAATCCTCATAGTGGCCTGATGGATTGTCATTGAAGACAGTTTGATATGTCAATCATAACCCACATAGGCATCAGGTTGAAGTTAGGGCAGCAGGCAATGTATTCCTATGGGGGAGATGTCAATGTAAACTGTTAGAAGAAAACACCCTGTTTTTACTATTAACCTGTTATGGCTAGGGGGCAGTATTTTCACGGCTGGATAAAAAACGTACCCGATTTAATCTGGTTACTACTCCTGCCCAGTAACTAGAATATGCATATAATTATTGGCTTTGGATAGAAAACACTCCAACGTTTCTAAAACTGTTTGAATGGTGTCTGTGTGTATAACAGAACTCAAATGGCAGGTCAAAACCTGAGAGATTCCTTTACAGGAAGTGGCCTGTCTGACCATTTCTTGAACTTCTTTGCCATCTCTATCTTTTACAAAGGATCTCTGCTCTAACGTGACACTTCCTACGTCTTCCATGGGCGCTCAGAGCCCGGGAAAAACCTGAATGTCGTCATCCCAGCCCCAGGCTGAAACACATTATCGCCTTTCTCAAGTGGCCGATCAAGGGACTGTGGGCTTAGGCGCGTGCCCTGGCTGCCCCCGTCTTTGTGATTTTTCCTCTGTTTGCCGAAAAGGAGATTCCCGGTCGGAATATTATCGCTTTTTTACGAGATAAATTGCATAAAAATTGATTTTAAACAGCGGTTGACATGCTTCGAAGTACGGTAATGGAATATTTAGATTTTTTTGGTCACGAATTGCACCATGCGCACGACCCTGATTTATCATTTCGGATAGTTTCTGGAACGCACAAACAAAACGCCGCTATTCGGATGTAACAATGGATTATTTGGGACCAAACCAACATTTGTTATTGAAGTAGCAGTCCTGGGAGTGCATTCTGACGAAGACATCAAAGGTAATAACATTTTTGTTATAGTAAATCTGATTTTGGTGAAGGCTAAACTTGCCGGGTGTCTAAATAGCTAGCCCGTGATGGCTGGGCTATGTACTTAGAATTTTGCAAAATGTGCTTTCACCAAAAAGCTATTTTAAAATCGGACATATCGAGTGCATAGAGGAGTTCTGTATCTATAATTCTTAAAATAATTGTTATGCTTTTTGTGAACGTTTATCGTGAGTAATTTAGTAAATTGTTAGCAAATTCCCCGGAAGTTTGCGGGGGGTATGCTAGTTCTGAACGTCACATGCTAATGTAAAAAGCTGTTTTTTGATATAAATATGAACTTGATTGAACAAAACATGCATGTATTGTATAACATAATGTCCTAGGTGTGTCATCTGATGAAGATCATCAAAGGTTAGTGCTGCATTTAGCTGTCTTCTGGGTTTTTGTGACATTATATGCTAGCTTGAAAAATGGGTGTCTGATTATTTCTGGCTGGGTACTCTGCTGACATAATCTAATGTTTTGCTTTCGCTGTAAAGCCTTTTTGAAATCGGACAGTGTGGTTAGATAAAGGAGAGTCTTGTCTTTAAAATGCTGTGAAATAGTCATATGTTTGAAAAATTGAAGTTTTTGTATTTTTGAGGAATTTGTAATTCGCGCCACGCCTATCATTGGATATTGGAGCAGGTGTTCCGCTAGCGGAACGTCTAGATGTAAGAGGTTAAGGGTTAATTCCACATGGTCAAGGTTAAGCTTGCACAGATCGGGAGGACCTTAGGAACGTTTCTGTGGTTGAATTGTGTTTCTAGCCTCAACGGTTCTGCCGCGGTCACCCAAAAGCACCTCAAATTTAGGTCAGGCTTCATTTAGGTCTACTCATTTGCAAGCTCGCTGCGGTCATAACGAGCGAGCTACCATCAAGTGGTGCATCTCGTTGAACTCGGCACGGCCTAGAGACTATGGTGATGCCATTTGTTTCTCTTTCTGTGATGATTTAAGCCTACCCATTTTGGGATTTCAGCCCTATTTGATGGTAAAGTTCATACATCCCCTTTCGGATATGAAGGGGACCATTCAATATTTTCCTGTTGATATCTGTAGAGGGACAGATGACCCTGAACACTTGGCAAAAGGAATTTTGAATATTGCCTGGACACAAGCAGAGTTAGGGCATAACCTGTAAACCCATGTCATCCTTAGGGAGAAACTGGGATGTGTCAGACTACATGAACCGGCGAGCGCAGCTAGAATAACTCTGTGGCTCATCCACCCCAACCTCTCCCCGATAAGCCCATCGAAAACGGTGTGTCTCTGTGTGACCCAGAGGCCGCAATATATAAAACATGTTGAAATCACTACCAGTCAGGCTTCATTCCGGGTCTACTTTTTGCACGGTCGCTGCGGTCAGACCGAGTGAGCTACGGTCTAGTGGGGCATCTCCTTGAACTCGGCACGGCCTAGAGGCTATGGTGATGCCATTTGTTTCCCTTTCTGTGTGTATTGCAGTGTGCTGTCTCTTATTGCAGGACTTATATTGTGAGAAATCACTCCCTAGTCAGTTTATTGTGTGTATTGGACATTCACATTGCAATGTACAGCCTTATATATGAAGTGTGCACCAATGAAATGGGGAATCAGCCTAATCAACAGATTACAATTTCAAAGAGTTTACAGAAATATAAGCATCATAGCTGTTCTTGCAGAACTTTGAGTGAGAAATCACCTTTCCAGTCAACGTATTGTGTGTATTGAACATTGATATTGGACTGTAAAGTTCTACAATAATATCTACTATGCTAATATTTGTGTAAACTCTGAAATTGTAATCTGTTGATGTCACTGATTAGGCTGATTCCCCATGTCATGGGTACATACTCTAAAGGTAAGGCGGTACAATCCAAAATGTATATTCAATATTCCCAAAAGGCATAATAGTGAGGTGATTTCTGACAGTTAATGAAGACAAGTTACAATTAAGTGTGCACTTCTATGTCAGGCTCTCAAAACTGCTTTAGTTGTTCAAATTACAAATAAATTAACTACCCTGAACACATTTTGTGCTAATATCATTACAATTATAATGACAACACATTTAACATCTTGGGCGAATGGGTCAAAACTGCTGAATTCTCAAAGCATGCAGCTGGTTTCAATTGTGACAAGTTACAAGGGAGTGTGTAATTCTGTGTCAGGCTCTTCAAACTGCTTTGATAAAGTTACACATAGATCAAGTACGTACATTGCGCCATGCTGGTGCTGATAACAGTATCAATATTACTGCACATCTTAGGTGAATGGGTCAAAATGGTCCAATTATCATGGTATATTTCAGGCTTACTATATAGGTTGAATTTACAATATTGAATATCAAAAAGGACATGCATGTCTGAAATAGGGTTGATGAAGATGGAGTTGAAGTTATACACAAACCTGTCTAAAACATGGGTTAGGTTGCCTCATCAAATCATACATGAGTGGCATGTCTAAAAGGTGGTTTATGAGTACATACACAGAAATTTGTTGAAAGCAACAAGCAGTGAGAGTTCAGCAGGTCGGTGTAGAAGTGCAGCGTTTCAGAAGAACAACACATCGCAACATACAAAATCTACACACATGTAGTTGTTGAAAAATAGACAAGACATTTTTTACATTTTAAAATATTTGAATTGAACCAAGTTCACCATCTTTTCATTCTGGACATTTAATTTTATCCTTAAAAGGAATACTTAGGGATTTTGGCAATGAGGCCCTTGATCTACTTCCCTAGAGTCAGAATACCATCTTTATGGACAGCGCATACGGAAAGTATTCAGACCCCTTCAATTTTCCACGTTGTTACATTACAGCCTTATTCTAAAATGACTTAAATTATTTACCCCACCCCCCAATCTATACACAATACCCCATAACGACAAAGAAAAAACTATCGATGCAAATTTATAATTAAAAAAAACAGTTCAAGAGCGCTCAGGACCTCAGACTGGTGCAAAGGTTCACCTTTCAACAGGACTATGACCCTAAGCACACAGCCAAGACAATGCATGAGTCTCAATGTCCTTGAGTGGCCCAGCCAGAGTCCCGACTTGAACATCTCTGGAGAGACATGAAAATATCTGTGCAGCAACGCTCCCCATCCAACCTGAGAGGATCTGCAGAGAAGAATGGGAGAAGCTCTCTAAATACAGGTGTGCCAAGCTTGCAGCATCATCCAAGACGACTCTAGGCTGTAATCACTGCCAAAGGTGCTTCAACAAAGTACTGAGTATAGAGTGAATACTTACTTAGAAAGTTACATTTCAGTGTTTAAAATGTATAAAAACCAGTTTTTGCTGGTGTATTGTGTGTAGATTGATGAGGGAAATAACTATTTAATGAATTTTAGAGGCTGTAACATAACAAAATGTGTAAAAGTGGTCTGAATACTTTCCAAATGCTCTAAATGTCTTCCAGTATGATGGAAGTTTAAGGAATTTCACGAGCCAATGCTAACTAGCATGCTAGCAGATGCCCATAGACTTCCAGCCACTTTGCTAACGCATGATAGCATTAGCTTGCAAATTACCTACATTTACATCATACTGGAAGACATAAAAATTGTAATCACAAGTTCATCTGACTCTGGGGAAGTAGATGTGTGTCACAACGTCCACAGAAGGTGGCGCCTCTCCTCGGTCGGGCGGTGCTCGGCGTTCGTCGTCGCCGGCCTACTAGCTGCCACCGATCTGTGTTTCAGTGTCTGTTAGTTATGTCTGTTGTTTGATTGCACCTGTTTCGTGTTTGTCATTAGTGGGGGGGTATTTAGTCTGTCTGTGTTTAGTTAGGATTCATGCGGGATTGTTCTTTGTTACGTGTGGTGTTATGTTGTTTGGGTTACGACGTATTGTATAGGCAGTAGGGTTGCCGGGCTGCGCCCCGTCTGCCCTTTTGAGCGGAACTTCTTTTAGTCTTTTTGACTGTTGTGCTCCCAGCCGTATATGGATTTTGCCTTTGGATTTATTAAATCAAGTTTGTTCCAACGGACCTCAGTCTCCTGCGCTTGACTCACCCTAAAACAGTTCTACCCGCTCGTGACAGAATCCCGCACCACGTTATGGAGTCAGCAGGGACAGAAACACCGTCAATGGAGGAACAAGTCTCCCAACATGCCAGCCTCCTCCACCGACTGGGCACGGCCATGGACCAGGTGCTGGCCCGTTTGGAGAGCTGGGAGCGAGTCGCTCCTTCACCCCCACCAGGAGCAAGTCATCACCCGGCGCCCCTACCGACACCCACCGGACCCAGTACAGGCGGGATCCGGATCATGGCTCCCAGGGAGTTCGAAGGGACGGCCGTTGGGTGCAAGGGGTTTTTGCTCCAGTTGGACCTATACCTGGCGACCGTCCGGCCCTCTCCCTCCGATGAAGAGTGGGTGAGCGTCCTCGTCTCGTGCCTCACGGGTAGAGCTCTGGAATGGGCCAACGCCGTCTGGGAGGGCCCAGACTCAGCTAAGGACAACTACCCAGAGTTCGCTCGCCGCTTCCGGGCGGTATTCGATCATCCCCCGGAGGGCAAGGCGGCGGGCGAGCGATTATTCCATCTGAGGCAGGAGACGAGGAGCGCTCAGGACTTTGCCCTGGAGTTCCGGACTCTAGCCGCTGGATCGGGGTGGAATGAGCAGGCCCTGATTGACCACTACAGGTGTAGTTTACGTGAGGACGTCCGCCGGGAGCTGGCTTGTCGGGACCATACCACCACCCTGGACCAGTTGATGGATTTGTCCATCAGGCTGGACAACCTGCTGGCTGCCCGGGGACGTTCCGATCGGGGCCTACTCATTCCACCTCCCATCCCTCCTGCTCCAACGCCCATGGAGCTAGGAGGGACTGCTGCTAGGAGGACCGGAGGGGGGGGGGCCTCTCCTGCACCCACTGTGGCCGTAGAGGACACACTGCGGACCGGTGCTGGAGAGGTTCTCCCGGGAATTCAGATGGCAGGCAGAGCACCACTTCGACCCCCCAGGTGAGTCAGCACCAGACACACCCAGAGCCCCCTGTCGACCACATGTACGTCTTTTTTTCCTGAGTTTTCCCCTCACTCCCAGTATAAGGCACTAGTCGATTCAGGTGCAGCTGGGAGTTTTATGGACCGTGGGGTTGCTGATAAGTTAGGGATTCCCCTCGTTAAACTGGACCAACCCTTCTCCGTGCACACTTTAGATAGTCGACCACTAGGGTCTGGCCAAGTGAGGGAGGTAGCAGTGCCACTGGTCATGGTGACGCAGGGGGGTCATGAGGAACGTATCAGCCTGTTCCTTATTGATTCCCCGGCATTTCCGGTGGTGCTGGGACTTCCCTGGCTAGCCTCTCACAATCCTCAGATTTCATGGGGGCAGAGGGCTCTTAAGGGGTGGTCGAGGGAGTGCTCAGGTAGGTGTATAGGAGTTTCCATCGGTGCAACCACGGTGGAGAGTCCAGACCAAGTCTCTACTGTACACATTCCCTCTGAATATGCTGATTTGGCTATCGCCTTCAGTAAAACGAAGGCGACTCAATTACCACCCCATCGACAGGGGGATTGTGTGATAAACCTCCAGGCTGGCGCGGCCCTTCCTAAAAGTCACGTGTATCCTCTGTCGCAGGAGACAGTGGCTATGGAGACATATGTCACTGAGTCCTTGAGACAGGGATACATTCGGCCATCTAAATCACCCGTCTCCTCGAGTTTCTTTTTTGTGAAGAAGAAGGGAGGAGGCCTGCGCCCGTGCATTGACTATAGAGGTCTAAATTCTATCACAGTGGGGTTCAGTTACCCACTACCTCTCATTGCTAGGGCCGTGGAGTCATTTCACGGGGCGCGCTTCTTCACCAAACTAGATCTCAGGAGTGCGTATAACCTGGTGCGTATCCGAGATGGAGACGAGTGGAAAACCGCATTTAGTACCACATCTGGCCATTATGAGTACCTCGTCATGCCGTATGGGTTAAAAAATGCTCCCGCCGTCTTCCAATCCTTTGTGGACGAGGTTCTCAGAGACATGCTCGGACAGCGTGTGGTGGTGTACATCGATGACATCTTGATCTACTCCGCCACACGCTCCGCGCATGTAGCTCTGGTGCGTAAAGTGCTTGGGCGGCTGCTGGAGCATAACCTATACGTCAAGGCTGAGAAATGTGAGTTCTCCAAACAAGCCGTCTCTTTTCTGGGATATCGCATTTCCACCACAGGGGTGGTGATGGAAGATGACCGCGTTACGGCTGTGCGTAATTGGCCGACCCCTACCACGGTGAAGGAGGTGCAGCGGTTCTTGGGGTTCGCCAATTATTACCGGAGGTTTATCCGGGGTTTTGGTCAGGTGGCAGCTCCCATTACCTCACTGATGAAGGGGGGTCCGGTGCGATTGCGATGGTCGGCAGAGGCGGACAGAGCCTTCCGTCGTCTGAAGGTTCTGTTTACCGACGCTCCGGTGCTGGCGCATCTGGATCCCTCTTTGCCATTCATAGTGGAGGTGGACGCGTCCGAGGCTGGGGTAGGAGCTGTTCTTTCGCAGCGTTCGGGTGTTCCTCCGAAGCTCCGCCCCTGCGCATTGTTTTCTAAGAAGCTGAGCCCGGCGGAGCGCAACTATGATGTGGGGGACAGGGAGTTGTTAGCTGTGGTCAAGGCTTTGACAGTGTGGAGACATTGGCTTGAGGAGGCACGTCACCCTTTTCTCATCTGGACCGACCACCGTAACCTGGAGTACATCCGGGCAGCAAGGAGACTTAATCCTCGTCAAGCCAGGTGGGCCATGTTCTTTATGAGGTTTCAGTTTACCCTTTCGTACATTCCGAGTTCTCGGAACCGGAAGGCCGACGCACTGTCGCGTCTCTACGACACCGAGGAGCGGACCATCGATCCCACTCCCATACTCCCTGCTTCCTGTCTGGTGGCACCGGTGGTATGGGAGGTGGATGCGGACATCGAGCGGGCGAGTCGGTCAGAACCCACTCCACCTCAATGTCCCGCGGGTCTGAAGTTCGTTCCGCTGGGTGTTCGCGATCACTTGATCCGATGGGCCCACACTCTACCCTCCCCGGGTCACCCTGGGATGGAACGGACAGTGTGAGGCCTGAAGGGGAAGTACTGGTGGCCCACCTTGGTTGAGGATGTAAGACACTATGTCTCTTCCTGTTCGGTGTGCACCCAGTGCAAGGCTCCTAGGCACCTGCCTCGAGGGAAATTACAGCCCCTCCCCGTTCCACAGCGGCCTTGGTCTCACCTCTCGGAGGATTTCCTAACGGATCTCCCGCCATCTCAGGGGAACACGACGATCCTGGTTGTTGTGGATCGGTTCTCAAAGTCCTGCCGTCTGCTTCCGTTGCCCGGTCTTCCTACGGCCCTACAGACCGCGGAGGCCCTATTCACCCACGTCTTCCGGCACTACGGGGTGACCGAGGACATTGTATCTGATCGGGGTCCCCAGTTTACGTCCAGGGTATGGAGGTCGTTTATGGAGAGGCTGGGGGTCTCGGTCAGCCTGACCTCGGGTTTCCACCCCGAGACTAATGGGCAGGTACAGCGCATTAACCAGGATGTAGGCAGGTTTCTGCGGTCGTATTGCCAGGACCGGCCAGGGGAGTGGGCGCGGTTCGTGCCCTGGGCCGAGATGGCCCAGAACTCTCAGCGCCACTCCTCTACTAACCTGTCACCCTTCCAGGTCGTGTTGGGTTATCAGCCGTTCCTGGTGCCATGGCAACAGAGCCAGACAGAGGCTCCTGCGGTGGAGGAATGGGTCCAGCGCTCTAGGGAGACCTGGAATGCTGTCCAGGAGTGTATAAAGAGGGCTGAAGAACGACACAAGGAGAGCGCTGACCGCCACCAGAGTGAGGCCCCTGTGTTTTACCCAGGGGATAGAGTCTGGCTCTCGACCCGGAACCTGCCCCTCCGCCTGCCATGCCGGAAGCTGGGTCCGCGATTTGTGGGGCCATTCAAAGTCCTGAGGAGAATAAACGAGGTGTGTTATAGGTTACAACTTCCTACATATTACCGTATTAACCCCTCGTTTCATGTGTCTCTCCTCAGGCCGGTGGTAGCTGGTCCGCTGCAGGATGCTGAGGTGCGGGAGGCCCCCCCGCCCCCCCTGGACATTGGAGGGGCCCCGGCGTATACAGTCCAGGCCATCTTGGACTCCCGACGTCGGGTGGGGGGCCTGCAGTACCTCGTGGACTGGGAGGGGTACGGTCCGGAGGAGAGGTGCTGGGTCCCGGTGAGGGCCATTCTGGATCCAGCCATGTTGTGGAATTTCCACAGTCTCTGCCCGGATCGCCCGGCGCCTCGTCCTCCGGGTCGTCCCCGAGGCCGGAGTCGGCGCGCTGCGGGACCCGCGCGTCAGGGGAGGGGTACTGTCACAACGTCCACAGAAGGTGGCGCCTCTCCTCGGTCGGGCGGTGCTCGGCGTTCGTCGTCGCCAGCCTACTAGCTGCCACCGATCTGTGTTTCAGTGTCTGTTAGTTATGTCTGTTGTTTGATTGCACCTGTTTCGTGTTTGTCATTAGTGGGGGGGTATTTAGTCTGTCTGTGTTTAGTTAGGATTCGTGCGGGATTGTTCTTTGTTATGTGTGGTGTTATGTTGTTTGGGTTACGACGTATTGTATAGGCAGTAGGGTTGCTGGGCTGCGCCCCGTCTGCCCTTTTGAGCGGAGCTTCTTTTAGTCTTTTTGACTGTTGTGCTCCCAGCCGTATATGGATTTTGCCTTTGGATTTAATAAATCAAGTTTGTTCCAACGGACCTCAGTCTCCTGCGCTTGACTCACCCTAAAACAGTTCTACCCGCTCGTGACAATGTGCCTCATTGAAAAACTCCCAAATAATTACTTTAATGAGATAACCAAAAGCAAGGCAATAGAACAATTCTGCAAGTTTAGCATAAATTACTCAAAATAAGTGGGCATTTGTCATTCTACAAAAAAGCAATCCTGGCCTAACTTGACCTAAAACTGCCCGGTGACGAAAAATTCACTAAGTAATAAGCTCATGTCATGTCAACATATTTTGGAACATAAATGGTAAAAAAATATATTTGAGTAATATAGATCTAGACAACGTACTCTGCATTTTCAAAGTGAAAGTTAGAAAACATTAGTTAATTTAAAACTAAAATATAATTGGATTAGTCTCCACCCCAGTTTATTTATAATAATTTGGTCAAATACATTGTATAGGTGCAGTAAAATGTGCTGTTTGGAGGAAGCACATTTGGCAGCAATTACAGCTGTGAATCATTTTCCTTGAGATGATAGGTCAGGCTCAGTAAAATTTGATGGGGATTATTGATGGACAGTGTCGTGTCTTTGGGCACCATTAAACTGAAGACATGTTTATCAAATAACTCCCTGTAATTATTATTACGCGATTAAACTGATTAATCGTTTAACTGTAATTAACTAGGAGATCAGGGCACCAAGGAAAATATTCAGATTACAAAGTTATAATTTTCCTAATATAACTTTCTTATATTATAACATTATGTATTATATTATATTATAGTATCTGACCGATTATCTTCTGGTTTAAATGGTGTATTCTTTACCTCGTCAGTCTCATTCCAAACATCGTAAATTGTTGTTATCTGCACGAACCCAGTCTTCACTAAGTCATCCATCCATCAATTGTCTTAAAATAATTTATTTACTAAACTAAGTAATTCACAGAAAGCAAACAAAACAGTTGGTATCGTTACAAATAAATGGTGGAGGAATGTGCCCTAGTGGGCTAAACCGGCATGGCGGCTTGTTAAACAAAAGAGTAGTGGGGGGTCAGCTGAGAAGACCCTACAGAGTTGATAAATATTAACAATTGATATGTTAATCCTTTGCACATGAACGCTCACTCAATCGGGAACAATTGCAATCACAAAATATTTACGCTCAGTGTGTCGTCGGGATCCTTGTTGGAGAGTTTTTGTCCTGTTGGAGAGTTTTTGTCCTGTTGGAGAGTTTTTGTCCGCGTTCTCTCTCTCTCGGTTAGAATGGATCTTTCAAAGCGACATTCGTTCATGTCGTTATAGAATGGATGTTTCGTCGGTCTTCGCGTTCAATGATACCGAATTTCTAGCTGCAAACTATTAATTAATATCAAAGACTTGTTATTATTCTGTCGGTATCGATAGTCTAAATGTTTAACCACGTGGTATGGTTAAACTTCAGTAGAGGGATGCATGGTCAAACCTTGGCTCTCTCTTCTGAGGTAAGCTGGTCTGGTGAAAGAAATTCTGGGTGGGGGTTTTAAATGGAACATAGAAAAGCCTATCACATGACGCCTTGTCCTGTCTGTGTCCCTGGGGGCGTGCCGATGACTTAGTTAAGCTTTTGAACAGAAATACAATTCTCTCACATTAACATCAGTACATAGCATCTCAACATATTCCAAATAGCTTTATCCTTATTAACACATTTGATACAACCATTTAGATGTAAGTCCCATAGCTGAGGCTATTATATAAACATTATTATGGTAATATGGCAATATTATCTCTCATGGGTTTCATAAAATTGTACCAAGCGGACCAGTTCGTAGCTGGATTCTTCACCGATCTTTTATACCTTCTCCAGAACATAAATGTCGTTCGGTTCTCCAATTCTGTGAGGTGGAAGAATCCTTTGTTCTCTCCATGAAAACACTCTGTCTCTTTACTGTGGCCTGTTAGGCAGGACATTCCCTTTGGAATTTACGTCCGCCTTCACACAGCCTTGTGTCCGAAGTATAGAGGTCGGGGGATGGTGCATAGAAAACCCAGAGGGCAACGTCATGACAACAGCGATGTTGAAACATCCGATTTTTTTAAAGCAGATTTAAGTCAGGATTGTGAAAAGATACCCAGGAACATGCAACACCTCTTGGAAAGCCATTCTGGTGAGTCTTTGGCATTTACGTATAATTGTCTTGCTGAAAATTTGTACTATCCCAGAGTTAGGTTTTCAGAAGACTGAGGCGGGGTTCCGCTAACTTTATACCTGTAATTTACTCCTTGCATATTTATTTTGATCCTGACAAACTCCCCAGTCCATGTCGATGACAAGCATACCCATAACACGCTATCACTACAATATTTGGAGGGTTTCAGTGTTGTATTGGATTTGACCCAACCCTGTATGTTTTTGTTTAGGCCAGAAAGTTAATTGGCAGTGTTGTCTTGCAGTATCAGTCAGAAGTTTGGACACCTACTCATTCAAGTGTTTTTATCTTTTTACAATTTTTCTACATTGTAGAATTATAGGGAAGACATCAAAACTATGAAAGTTTGTTTAACACTTTGTTTAACACTTTTTTTTGGTTTCTACATGATTCCATGTGGTAACATGGAATCATGTAGAAACCAAAAAAAAGTGTTAAACAAATCAAAATATATTTTATATTTTATATTCTACAAAGTAGTCACCCTTTGCCTTGACAGCTTTGCACACTCTTGGCATTCTTTTCCAACAGTCTTGAAAGAATTCCCACATATGCTGAGCACTTGTTGGCTGTTTTTCCTTCACTCTGCGGTCCAACTCATCCCAAGCCATCTCAATTCGATTGACATCCGGTGATTGTGGAGGCCAGGTCATCTGATGCAGCACTAGAAAATAAAGGAAAGCCGCACACTCTAAGAGCTCAGATGGAAAAATTTAATAACCAACGTTTCGACAGCGAAGCTGTCTTCATCAGGGTATCATCAAACACTGCGAGATGAGTCATTTATATAGTGTCAAGAGACACACAGGTGTTTGTAATCATGGCCAAGTATGGCCTAATATCATTGGTTAACTCAAATATTTTAAAAAATGGCATACAAAGAACATACAAAAAGACAAACAAATGGATAGCATACGATCATAGCATTTGTAGTCTAAAATGTATCTAACAAACAATTACAATGGCAAAATCACAATTATCACAAGAATGGCTTCAGATCAAAGTCTATGTTGAGACCGAAGGGAGCAAGGGTCTTTAAATTAAAGATCCAGGCAGCCTCTCGTTTTGACAATAAATTATCAAGGTCACCCCCTCTCCTCGGGAGGGTGACATGTTCGATACCAATATAACGCAGAGACGAAATCGGATGGTTTGCTTCCAAAAAGTGGGCCGCAACTGGGTAAGTTAAGTTGATGCAGCACTCCATCAATCTCCTTCTTGGTCAAATAGCCCTTGCACAGCCTGGAGGTGTGTTGGGACATTGTCCTGTTGAAAAACAAATTATAGTCCCATTAAGTGCGAACCAGATGAGATGGTGTATCGCTGCAGAATGCTGGTTAAGTGTGCCTTGAATTCTAGATAAATCACTGAGTGTCACCAGTAAAGCACCCGCACACCATGCTTCACGGTGGGAACCACACATGCGGAGATCATCCGTTCACCTACTCTGCGTCTCACAAAGACATGGCGGTTGGAACCAAAAATCACAAATTTGGCCTCATCAGAACAAAGGACAGATTTCTACCGGTCTAATGTCCATTGCTTGTGTTTCTCGGCCCAAGCAAGTCTCTTCTTATTGGTGTCCTTTAGAAGTGGTTTCTTTGGCTTCATTCATGCATTCTCCTCTGAACAGTTGCTGTTGGGATGTGTCTGTTACTTGAACTCTGTGAAGTGTCTATTTGGGCTGCAATCTGAGATGCTGTTAACTCTAATTAATGTATTCTTTACAGCAGAGGTAAATCTGGGTCTTCCTTTCCTTTGGCGGTCCGCATGAGAGCCAGTTTCATAATGAGTTCAGTTTCATAATAGCGCTTCATGGTTTTTGCAACTGCACTTGAAGAAACTTTCAGAGTTCTTCATTTTCTGGATTGGCTGCCCTTCATGTCTTAAAGTAATGGACTGTTGTTTCTCTTTGCTTATTTGAGCTGTTTTTGCTATAATATGGACTTAGTCTTTTACTACCCATACCTTTGGGACGGCAGGTAGCCTAGTGGTTAGAGCGTTGGGCCAATAACCGAAAGGTTGGTGGATTGAATCCCCAAGCTGACAAGGTAAAAATCTGTTGTTCTGCCCCTGAACAAGGCAGTTAACCCACTGTTCCTAGGCTGTCATTTTAAATTAGAATTTGTTTTTAACTGACTTGCCTAGTTAAAGGTTAAATTATTATTTTTAAATACCTTGTCACAACACAACTGATTGGCTCTAACATTAACTTAAGGCACACCTGTTCATTAAAATGCATTCCAGGTGAATACCTCATGAAGCTGGTTGAGAGAATGCCAAGAGTGTGCAAAGCTGTCGTCAAAGTGCTACCAAATTTGATTACCACTTTTTTGGTTACTACATGATTCTGTGTTATTTCATAGTTTTGATATGTTCACAAATTTTCTACATTGTAGAAATAGTAAAAATAAAGAAAAACCCTTTAATGAGTAGGTGTCCAAACTTTTGACTGGTACTGTATGTTGCCTTAAGAGTTGTGCACAATTGATAGAATCTTAATGAAAACAATACACAGCTGTAATGGCTGTAACATATGCTCCCACAACGTATTAACTCAAGGGGGTGGAGACCTAAAAAATAAATATAATTGGTTAACTTTCTCTCTCTTTCAAAATGTGGAGTATGTTGTTTTTATCCCATTTTAGATTACGTTTTAGGCAGCAAAATGAAAACAATTTAAGGTGTGTAGACTTTCTAGAGGCACTGTATATGTCAGAGGGTTGAGTGAAACAAGTGCCATCTGTTTATCCATCCTATTAACAATATTATAAGGCCTATAGCCATTCATCCAGTACTACATCCAGCTTTCACCCATACACACAAACTACTATGCAAATGCTGTTGATCAGTACAATAAAGTCCCAAATGGAAGGGAAACATTTTCATGGTGCTACAGATGACAGCCAAAACAAGCTCGATAACTCAATGCATGCACACTCATATTGAATATGCATTTACTTGTACTGTGAATAAACTTAGGCTACATCTTCATTTACACAGTTTATCAATAGATTTACCATTCAAATAAATTACCATTATGTTCTTACATGGTTATATTGGTAAAAACAGTAAAACTGACTGTATAATTGCTTCATTAATTCATACATGGCTGTCAGAAAAAATGTTGATGTTAAAGAAAATTCTAATGATGATATTTAACTCAAAATTGAACGATTAGTAGGATGACATACTTTATAATATTTCCCCTAATATTTGTGCCTATGTCTATTGTTGCTTCATTCCTTCCAACAGTTAAATGGGAACAAAAACTAGGTATAAGGAGCGTCTAAGGAAAGAGGCCATCGGTGGACAGGTGCGAATTGTGCAAGAGAGATGCTATTAGTTAAAAGCTTATGCATAACACATCATTCATTAGCTAAATATAAGGCTAATGCTGCATTGAATGAATAACCTTAAAAATTCAAAAGGCACTCGCAAATCTGAGCAATATGTTTTGCAGATGCATGGTAACAGTTGAACAAGATGAAGGAAAAAGGAAACCGCACACTGCTCTTGATAGTATCACTGATCTTTAATAAGCTTAGGTATCGGCCTCATGGCCTTCGTCAGAGCTTTTGTGAGTTTTTTTTTAATTAGCACCCTTATCTAGACCTAGACCCACCCACATCCATTCCACGCATTGAAAGGGGTTGGAGGCGAAGGAAAAACAAATAAGTGCTACCAAACATAACAATATGCATTTCATAAATATTCAAATAAAATGTGTAAATAAGACGTATTAAACACATCTGTAAAACCACAATGAGGACCTAGACCTACCGAGCAAGTTTTCATTAATCATTGGGTACATCGTACAAAAAACATCAGAGTATTCTTAAATAGGGGCATAATTCATGCTCAAATTCACAACATAACATACATAGGCATTTCATCACCTTTAGGAAATAATGTCTGGATGGTGAAAATCCCAAAACATTCTCTTTTACTTAGAGTATTATTAATGTTACCTCCCCTGTCTGATATCTTGACTTTCTCTATGCCACAAAATCTAAAGGTAGAAATGTCATGGTTTAGGTCATTAAAATGTACTGCGACTGGATAATCCCTGTCGTTTCTCCTGATTGGACTTTTATGTTCACTGATTCTCTGTTTGAGAGAACGAAAGGTTTTACCTACATATTAAATGTCCATGTGGGCTGTGCTAATGTAAATAACATGGGTGGTGGAACACGTAATAATGTCATTTATTTGGAACCGTTTTCCTGTATGTGGGTGGCAGAAGTATTCACACTTCATCATATTGTTGCACTGTGCGCATCCTCTGCATTTATAGCTACCATTTGGAAGAGGGTGTAAAAGAGCCTGGCTGATTATCTTTTGTGGCTGGCAGTTGGCATGAACCAATTTATCGCGTAAATCGCGACCTCTCTGAATTTTTTAATTCAGCCGGCAAAGCTGGGTCCGATGATAAAATATGCCAGTATTTCTTGACCGAATCTCCCACTTTTCGCGAGTTCAAAGTATATGTGGTTGTGAACATTACGGAGTGTTCTTTAGCTTTAGCGGTTCTTTATTGTAGCAGTTCATCTCATGTTTTTCCCAATGCCAAATTAAGAGCTTCATCCACACATCGCCACAAGCTCTTAATTTGGCATTGGGAAAAACACGAGATGAACTGCTACAAAAAAGACCCACTAAAGCCAGGGGCAAAAATTTGATATCAACTTTTGAGGGGACAATTACATGACATTTTCTCAAGAGCAATTCCCGAGGGGGACACCAAAAGTAGTGCTGTAACACATAGCCTACGTTTTAATATATTACATGTATATTGAGGAACCATAATTACTACAAGTGGATAACTGATAGGTACAGTAGTTAACTGAGGGTTGTCCCAACTTGTTCAAATGTTTAAATCATTATACTACTAATAATAATAGTTATAGCAGTGTTCCTTATCAGCAATACCAAGAAAGGCCAGTAGCTGGCAATGGTACAGTACACTGTGTATGGGTGCAGTTTTCGTAAATACAATGAGCATGGTGCAATCTCATCTAAAATAATCTCCATAGAGAACCATCAGAAAGTTGGTCTCTGTATTAAATTTACCTTTTTATTTGACTTTTTCTGATACATTTATATAGTCATTAAATATGTGCCACTGGCCTGACTACTACAATAGATTTACGAGAACAAAAGCTCAAAATAAGTACAGTTCTAAAAGCGAAAGAACTACTTCAATGAATAACCCAAATAAATCAACCACAATATCCTTCAAAAATACTTATTTATTGTTCAGTCAGTGTCTCAACTCTTCAAACAGCAGCTATGGACAAGCATGTCACAAAAAGTATGCAATTTTAAATAAAATAACAAAATAAATAATTAGTAAGTGTAGTCATGTACTAAAAACTACTAAAGGAAAGAACAAATATCATAGTCGTGGCCAAAAGTTTTGAGAATGACACAAATATTAATTTTCACAGTCTGCTGCCTCAGTTTGTTTGATGGCAATTTGCATACCCTCCTGTACTCCCTGTTCACCCATGACTGCGTGGCCATGAACGCCTCCAACTCAATCATCAAGTTTGCACACAAGAGTAGTAGGCTTGATCACCAACAACGATGATACAGCCTACAGTCGTGGCCAAAAGTTTTGAGAATGACACAAATATACATTTTCACAAAGTCTGCTGCCTCAGTTTGTATAATGGCAATTTGCATATACACCAGAACGTTATGAAGAGTGATCAGATGAATTGCAATTAATTGCAAAGTCCCTCTTTGCCATGCAAATGAACTGAATCCCCCAAAAACATTTCCACTGCATTTCAGCCCTGCCACAAAAGGACCAGCTGACATCATGTCAGTGATTCTCTCGTTAACACAGGTGTGAGTGTTGACGAGGACAAGGCTGGAGATCACTCTGTCATGCTGATTGAGTTCGAATAACAGACTGGAAGCTTCAAAAGGAGGGTGGTGCTTGGAATCATTGTTCTTCCTCTGTCAACCATGGTTACCTGCAAGGAAACACTTGCTGTCATCATTGCTTTGCACAAAAAGGGCTTCACAGGCAAGGATATTGCTGCCAGTAAGATTGCACTTAAATCAACCATTTATCATATCATCAAGAACTTCAAGGAGAGCTGTTCAATTGTTGTGAAGAAGGCTTCAGGGTGCCCAAGAAAGGTGAAGACTTTTGGAGGATGGCCTGGTGTCAAGAATGGCAGCAAAGAAGCTACATCTCTCCAAGAAAAACATCAGGGACAGACTGATATTCTGCAAAAGGTACAGGGATTGGACTGCTGAGGACTGGGATAAAGCCATTTTCTCTGATGAGTCCCCTTTCCGATTGTTTGGGGCATCCGGAAAAAAAGCTTGTCCGGAGAAGACAAGGTGAGCGCTACCATCAGTCTTGTGTCATGCCAACAGTAAAGCATCCTGAGACCATTCATGTGTGGGGTTGCTTCTCACTCACAATTTTGCCTAAGAACACAGCCATGAATAAAGAATGGTACCAACACATCCTCCGAAAGCAACTTCTCCCAACCATCCAGGAACAGTTTGGTGACGAACAATGCCTTTTCCAGCATGATGGAGCACCTTGCCATGAGGCAAAAGTGATAACTAAGTGGCTCGGGGAACAAAACATCAATATTTTGGGTCCATGGCCAGGAAACTCCCCAGACCTTAATCCCATTGAGAACTTGAGGTCAATCTTCAAGCGGCGGGTGGACAAACAAAAATCCACTAATTCTGACAGACTCCAAGTATTGATTATGCACAAATGGGCTGCCATCAGTCAGGATGTGGCCCAGAAGTTAATTGACAGCATGCCAGGACGGATTGCAGAGGTCTTGAAAAAGAAGGGCCAACACTGCAAATATTGATTCTTTGCATCAACTTCATGTAATTGTCAATAAAAGCCTTTGACACTTATGAAATGCTTGTAATTATACTTCAGTATTCCATAGTAACATCTGACAAAAATATCTAAAGACACTGAGGCAGCAGACTTTGTGAAAATTTATATTTGTGTCATTCTCAAAACTTTTGGCCATGACTGTACACCAGGGGTTCTCAAACAGGGGTCCGTGGATCCCTAGGGGTCCCTGGTGTAATTACAAGGGGTCCGTGAAATAAAAAAGTGTAATGAATGTATTCAGCACCACAAGGATTCCAGTAACTTTACATATAATATAGAGGGGATGGGGGTCCCTGAGGACTGCTCAAAACCTTGCCCACCTTGCCTCAAACTATGCAGGGGTTCCAGTACCCAAAAAAGGTTGAGAACCACTGCTATACACATTACTGAACAAAAGAACCGAACATATGTTTGCGGGTGTCAATGGATCCAACAAATTGCTGGCAGATATTTTCCCTCGAGACTGTCCAGCCTGTCTTTATGTACATTACAGACAAAATTCTCATCAGCACCTCAACTTGGTCAACCAACCCCGCATCTCCACTGGAAGCCTCCTGAGGACCTCTGCTGCTACAGGGGTATTTGTTGCGAAAGAGAGGCAACTGCACTGAAAGAGAATCTATGTTCAGCTCAGGGTACTAATCTAGAGACTAATCCAACTCCCCCATGAGAAGTGCTCTTTCCAACTTTTGCAGGGCGTTTAGACTGTCCTGGTCAAAACGGTCGCCAAACTGAACCTCCACATCATCCAACACTTTAAAAATTCTGCCCTATAGTGAGCCACTGCTTTGCCAGCAAATCGTCTTGTGTGTCTCAATGGATTCAATCAATGTTGTTGCTTTCTCATACAGTGCAAGGTAGCTTTCGTCATTCCTGCTGTTTACCACAGGCACTGGAAAACTGGACACTGATTAAATTTAGCTTGTGTGCTGTTACAGTTACAAAGTGGCGGTGGGTTTGGCAGTTTTGATGTGCTGTGAATTTTTCTATGGCTTTTTTCCAGTTCCTAAATCCTGCACTAATGAAGGCAGCATCTGCTCTTTGGACAAAAGATGGCTGGCTTGAAAACCCTTGGCTACAGTGAAAACACAACACCCTTTTATTGATGGATTATAATGTAGCCAGGGCAAAACCATCTCTTTTAAAACGTCAACACTCTGATGGCAAGAGTTTGCGATTCTATAAATTGTGGGTGTGGTTGATATGGTTTTGTACCATCACTGAGGTAACTGGACAATGCTGTTTTACTGTCCCCTATACTGGTGCTGCTGGCAACAAGGTTGACACCTGGTCCTGCCGTGGCTGTGACATTGTCCTCTGAAGTCTCTCTCCCTGGCTCTTTCCCTTTCACCAACCCCACTGACTCACAGTCTGTCTCCTAGAAAATAAATATGGTGTTTGCCATACCCCTATCTACCGGTACCCAAAACTACACAATTAATCACAACAGCAATACCATTGCCTTAAACAAATCTTAGTTCAGTCACCAGTTTAAGTTGAAAGTGGGGGTATCCATGGCATTTTCCAATGATGTCCCTATTTTACAAGTCTTAAAAAGAGAGAACCTTTCATAATGTTGCCAAACAAAGACTCAACAAACTTACCTGAGACTCCCTGTCTCTGCCAGTCTGTCCCTGCCTATCTGTCCCCAGCTCTGCTGTCTATGTGCCATCTGTTGCCTGCTCTGCCTTATGACATTATTATGAAACATTTCCATTAGCATTTCACTTCTTTCTTATGAAGATTTTATCAACTAGTCTTTGAGATATTAGGCTACTAGGGTTCTTACTTTGCGTTTTGGTGTACTGAAAAGTACTCTGATGTGTGCCATTTTTCTACCTGGCTGGCTGTCTACACACACTCACAGTGTGCAGGTTATTTACAGTCGGAGATGGGCTTCTATCATCTTCTATCATTCTAGATGGGCTTCGATCTAAAAGGTAGCTAGCTAGTCAGCTAGCAAATGTGAAACAGATTGCAGTGAAAAGGGTTGACAGCTGTATGAGTTCACCATTTACACAACGTACGCTGCAACCTTTTGTAATTTTAATATAGTTTGTTTTATATTGGCTGGCTTCCAACAATAGCTGAATTTGCAGAGCTAGTAAGCACCAATTCCGTTTCTGTGGAGTTTGCTATAATCTTTGCTATCGTCAGTTTACTCCAAGATCGGCACACAGATGCTTCAAAGTCCCCTAGCGACAATTTTGCTTTTGCAATGAGACCATTAAAGATATTTAAGACAATGGTAGGAGAGTGAAAGTTCTGTTCAGTTTGGAGTTCAGTTTATTGCTAACTTTATCACAAGGACTTCGAAACACTACAGCTGCATGCTGATCTTGGAATAAACTGACGATAGCAAAGATTCCACCACATAAATAAATAAATGGAATAGGTACTAGCTAGCTTAATAGTTAATGTTTGCTTTAGTTTGCTCACTAGCTCTGCAAATTCAACTATTGTGTGTGTGTGAACCCTGCCAACATAAAACAACATCGCTATGGACTGGATTAACCTCACGTTAGTTATGTGCATTGGGTGCCTTTCAGACGGTAGACACGAACCCTCTGTTGACTTGCCAGCTAAGGAACACTACATTGCATTGCTAGCTTCTCTCATTGACTCAAATTCAAATAGCTGCAAACACTGGTTGATGGTACTGTAGCTAGCTAGCAAACATCAGCTAACATAGAGAGTGACCTGTAGTTTAATGCAGCGAAAATGAAGACTGGTGACGGTTATAAATGTGTTTTCTTGTATTGAGTGTTAGAATTAAAGAAATGTCTAACATATCCTTTGTTTGGAATTAAAGAAATGTCTAACATATCCTTTGTTTGAACTACTTACTGGAAGTCAGCCACCAACGACAGACACTGCAGAGTCCCACACATGCACAGTACCTGCATCATGTGCCACTGCTGAGGGGTGGGAGGCAGTGGATCAAACCATTGTGAGGCAAAGGGCGGGGGTCGCAATCTTTTGAAACTTAAAAACTCGCTATTAAGTGTCTATAATCAGCACAAGTGCTTTCATTGCGTATTATTAATATTATTGAAATTACAGTTATGTTTCCAGTGACATATTGGGGGGGGGACAAATCATATTTTTCCCAGGATGGGGGGGGTCATGTCCCCACTGTCCCCCCTGGGATTTCCGCCCATGGCTAAACCTGAAGAACATTCCGTAATGTTTACAACCACATATACTTTGAACTCGTGAAAAGTGGGAGATGCGGTTAAGAAACATTGCCATATTTAATCGGACCCATTTAAAAATCCCCCACTTATTGTGTATAGGAGAGGTCGCAATTTACGAGATAAATTGGTTCATATCAACTGCCAGCCACAAAAGAAAATCAGCCAGGCTCTTTTACACCCTCTTCCAAATGGTAGCTATAAATGCAGAGGATGCGCACAGTGCAACAATATGATGAAGTGTGAATACGTCTGCCACCCACATACAGGAAAACGGTTCCAAATAAATGACATTATTACATGTTCCATCACCCATTATTAAATGTCCGTGTGGGCTGTGCTTTATAGGTAAAACCTCTCGTTCTTGTAACGGTTGTCGTCGGGAATGGAGGACCAAAACGCAGCAGGAATGTGGATGCTCATCTTGTATTTTATTTTAAACCAAGAAAACACCAAAATAACAAAATGAAGAACGAACGACAAAACAGTCTTGTCAGGCTCACACACGCAAAACAAGAAACAAACAATCTCCCACAAACACTTAACCAAACACATACCCATATATAGGACTCTCAATCAGAGGCAGCTAGAAAAAAACCTGCCTCCAATTGAGAGTCCAACCCCAATAAACTAGACAAAGAAATACAAAAGACTAGAGACCACATAGAAATACAAACCTAGAACATAACCCCAAAAACCCGGAAATAATAAATCAAACACCCTACTACATAAACCACCACCCCGAACCACAAAACAAATACCCTCTGCCACGTCCTGACCAAACTACAATAACAAATAACCCTTATACTGGTCAGGACGTGACAGTACCCCCCCTAAAGGTTCAGACCCCAGATGCACCTCATAAATAAAAAATAAAAAAACAACAACAAAAAATCCCCCTAAACTAAAGGGAGGGATGGGAGGGTGGCTGCCGTCACCGAAGGCACTTGTGCTACACCCCCCCCTCCCCAACCCACCTATACAGGAGGTGGTTCTGGCTCCGGCCTACTGTCCTCCAGAATGCAGACAGACTTGCTCAGTTTCGGACCATAGGCAGACTCCCCTCGTTCCGGATCGTAGGCAGACCTCTTCCGTTTCACACTGTAGGCAGACTCATTTGATACACAGTTAATCCTATTTAGTTTCGGATCATCAACAGACTTACTTAGTTCCGGGTCGCTGATAGACTCCCTCGGTTCCGGGTCGCTGATAGACCCCCTCGTTCCCGGGTCGCAGGCAGACCCCCTCGGTCCCGGGTCGCAGGCAGACTCCCTCGGTTCCGGATCGCAGGCAGACTCCCTCGGTTCCGGATCGCAGGCAGTCCCTCTCGGTTCCGGACTAGACACTGTTGCCGGATACTCTGGACTGCACACTGTTGCCGGATACTCTGGACTGCACACTGGTGCCGGATACTCTGGACTGCACACTGGTGCCGGATACTCTGGACTGCACACTGGTGCCGGATACTCTGGACTGCACACTGGTGCCGGACTCTCGAGGCTGGGCTGACGCACTGGAAGCCTGATGCGTGGTACTTGTACTGGATGTGCCAGTCTGGGGACACGCATCTCAGGGCTAGTGCGGGGAGCGGGAACAGGCCGAGTCAGACTGGGTTGACGCACTGGAAGCCTGATGCGTGGTGCTGGTATTGGAGGTATCAGCCTGGGAACACGCACCTCAGGGCTAGTGCGGGGAGCAGGAACAGGCAGAGTCGGACTGGGTTGACGCACTGGAAGCCTGGTGCTGGTACTATCTTCACCAGACAGCTAGCACGCACCTCAGGACTAGTATAAAACGCTAACTCAGGTGATATCATTAGGACACGCTCTGTAGGGCGAATGTCGTGCCTAATACACCAACACAGTAGCTCTCTCATCCTTTTCTCCTCCAATTTTCCCATCAACTCCTTTATAGTCTCTGTTTCTCTCACCTCCAATTTTACCCCGACTAGCTCTAGTTCCATCCTCGGCTCCGCCGATCTGTCCGTGTGCCCGTCCCCCAAAAAGGGCTGCCTCTCCGGTTTCCTCGCCAGTCGTGTACCCCGGTAGCGTTCCCGGTCCTCACCAGACTTCCTCCATGGGCCCTCTCCGGCCAGAATCTGCTCCCACGTCCATTTCTCCCGCCAGTCCATATCGAATTCCCCTTGCTCCTTACTCCGCTGCTTGGTCCATTTGTGGTGGGAGATTCTGTAACGGTTGTCGTCGGGAATGGAGGACCAAAACGCAGCAGGAATGTGGATGCTCATCTTGTATTTTATTTTAAACCAAGAAAACACCAAAATAACAAAATGAAGAACGAACGACAAAACAGTCTTGTCAGGCTCACACACGCAAAACAAGAAACAAACAATCTCCCACAAACACTTAACCAAACACATACCCATATATAGGACTCTCAATCAGAGGCAGCTAGAAAAAACCTGCCTCCAATTGAGAGTCCAACCCCAATAAACTAGACAAAGACACATAGAGACCACATAGAAATACAAACCTAGAACATAACCCCAAAAACCCGGAAATAATAAATCAAACACCCTACTACATAACCCACCACCCCGAACCACATAAAACAAATACCCTCTGCCACGTCCTGACCAAACTACAATAACAAATAACCCTTATACTGGTCAGAACGTGACAGTTCTCTCAAACAGAGAATCAGTGAACATAGAAGTTCAATCAGGAGAAACGACAGGGATTATCCAGTTGCAGTACATTTTAATGACCTAAACCATGACATTTCTACCTTTAGATTTTGTGGCATAGAGAAAGTCAAGATATCAGACAGGGGAGGTGACATTAATAATACTCTAAGTAAAAGAGAATGTTTTGGGATTTTCACCATCCAGACATTATTTCCTGAAGGGCTTAATGATGAAATGCCTATGTATGTCATGTTATGTTGTGAATTTGAACATGAATTATGCACCTATTTAAGATTACTCTCATGTTTTTTGTACAATGTTTTTTAATTTTTATTTTATTTCACCTTTATTTAACCAGGTAGGCTAGTTGAGAACAAGTTCTCATTTGCAACTGCGACCTGGCCAAGATAAAGCGTAGCAATTCGACACATACAACAACACAGAGTTACACATGGAATGAACAAAACATACAGTCAGTAATACAGTAGAACAAAAGAAAACAAAAAGTCTATATACAGTGAGTGCAAATTAGGTAAGTTAAGGCAATAAATAGGCCATGGTGGCGAAGTAATTACAATATAGCAATTAAACACTGGAATGGTAGATGTGCAGAAGATGAATGTACAAGTAGAGATGCAAAGGAACAAGATAAATAAATAAATACAGTATGGGGATGAGGTAGGTAGATAGATGGGCTGTTTACAGATGGGCTATGTACAGGTGCAGTGATCTGTGAGCTGCTCTGACAGCTCGTGCTTAAAGCAAGTGAGGGAGATATGAGTCTCCAGCTTCAGAGATTTTTGCAGTTCGTTCCAGTCATTGGCAGCAGAGAACTGGAAGGAAAGGCGACCAAAGGAGGAATTGGCTTTGGGGGTGACCAGTGAGATATACCTGCTGGAGCGCGTGCTACGAGTGGGTGCTGCTATGGTGACCATGGAGCTGAGATAAGGCGGGGCTTTACCTAGCAGAGACTTGTAGATAACCTGTAGCCAGTGGGTTTGGCGACGAGTATGAAGCGAGGGCCAACCAACGAGAGCGTACAGGTCGCAATGGTTGGTAGTGTATGGGGCTTTGGTGACAAAACGGATGGCACTGTGATAGACTGCATCCAGTTTGTTGAGTAGAGTGTTGGAGGCTATTTTATAGATGACATCACCGAAGTCGAGGATCGGTAGGATGGTCAGTTTTACGAGGGTGTGTTAGGCAGCATGAGTGAAGGATGCTTTGTTGCGATATAGGAAGCCGATTCTAGATTTAATTTTGGATTGGAGATGCTTAATGTGAGTCTGGAAGGAAAGTTTACAGTCTAACCAGACACCCAGGTATTTGTAGTTGTCCACGTATTCTAAGTCAGAGCCGTCCAGAGTAGTGATGCTGGACGGGCGAGCAGGTGCGGGCAGTGATCGATTGAATAGCATGCATTTAGTTTTACCTGCGTTTAAGAGCAGTTGGAGGCCACGGAAGGAGAGTTGTATGGCATTGAAGCTCATCTGGAGGTTAGTTAACACAGTGTCCAAAGAATGGCCAGAAGTATACAGAATGGTGTCGTCTGCGTAGAGGTGGATCAGAGAATCACCAGCAGCAAGAGCAACATCATTGATGTATACAGAGAAGAGAGTCGGCCCGAGAATTGAACTCTGTGGCACACCCATAGAGACTGCCAGAGGTCCGGACAACAGGCCCTCTGATTTGACACACTGAACTCTATCAGAGAAGTAGTTGGTAAACCAGGCGAGGCAATCATTTGAGAAACCAAGGCTGTTGAGTCTGCCAATAAGAATGTGGTGATTGACAGAGTCAAAAGCCTTGGCCAGGTCGATGAATACAGCTGCATAGTAATGTCTCTTATTGATGGTGGTTATGATGTCATTTAGGACCTTGGGCGTAGCTGAGGTGCACCCATGACCAGCTCTGAAACCAGATTGCATAGCGGAGAAGGTACGGTGGGATTCGAAATGGTCGGTAATCTGTTTGTTAACTTGGCTTTCGAAGACCTTAGAAAGACAGGGTAGGATAGATATAGGTCTGTAGCAGTTTGGGTCTAGAGTGTCACCCCCTTTGAAGAGGGGGATGACCGCGGCAGCTTTCCAATCTTTGGGAATCTCAGACGATACGAAAGAGAGTTTGAACAAGCTAGTAATAGGGGTTGCAACAATTTCGGCAGATAATTTTAGAAAGAGAGGGTCCAGATTGTCTAGCCCGGCTATTTTGCATCGAAAATGGATGATCCTGTTCAAGATTTATGTGTGTATGTTTAAATAATATACCCAATGATTAATGATAACTTGCTTGGTAGGTCTATGTCCTCATTGATGTTTTACAGACGTGTTTAATACCTCTTATTCACACACTTTATTTGAATATTTATGAAATGCATATTGTTATATTTGGTAGCACTTATTTGTTTTCCTTCGCCTCAAAACCCCTTTCGATGCGTGGAATGGATGTGGGTGGGGCTAGGTCTACATAAGGGTGCTAATTTTAAAAAAACTCACAAAAGCTCTGACGAAGGCCGTGAGGCCGATACGTAAGCTTATTAAAGATCAGTGATACTATCAAGAGCAGTGTGCGGTTTCCTTTTTCCTTCATCTTGAATGAATAACCTGAAAGAGGTAGGCTAGTACATTATCTAAACATACACACACATCAATCTTGAACAGGATTATCTATTTTGGATGCAAACTCGGATGGAATTGATGGAGGGAAAGAATGCAAGAGTACTCACATGAGCACACATTAAGCAACGGAATGTTTATTGTTAGGTGTCCTCAGAAAGGTGTAATAAGACACACATTCAGTCCTTATACTACTGTGGTATAGGCTATGCTGCAGCAAATATAGGCCTACCTGTAAAAAGTTACCATGAGATGATGCATGCATTGTGAAATGCACTACATAGAGCCACAGTACTCCATTTTAGCCACAGTACTAATTTCATCCATTTTCGAATAAGTCTGTAATGTAACAACGTGGAAAAAGTGAAGGGGTCTGAATACTTTCCAAATGCGCTATACATAAAAATGGTATTCCCAAATTCATCTGACTCTAGGGAAGTAGATTAAGGGCCTCATTGCCAAAATCCCTAAGTATATCTTTCTTACGGATAGAATAAAATGTCCAGATTGAAAAGATGGTTCAATTAAAATGTTTTAAAATATAGAAATGTCTTGTCTATTTTTCAACAACAGTAGTCTCCACTGGCAGCAGTTCCCACACCCACCTTCTTTTGGGGCAAGTTTGTCTGTCCGTCTGGGTCCTCTCCAGGTCTAGGAGAACACGATCCAGCTCAGCCTGGAGCCTGGTCAGGGAAGCTTCCTGATCCGGCCTCTACTCCCCCCTGAGCATCTCCAGCAGCTGCTGCTTCCTCTGGGTGTGAAATGATCACAGTACCACCACTTGCAGGACCCAGGGATGAACATTCATCCTCACTCTCATCAGTATCTGTGTCATCTGCAGAGTGCACTAAGGGGAGAGAAAAAATGCATAACAAGAAAATGAAGATCAACATTGTTAACAAGATCATGTCCACAACACAGTGGTAGTACTATCCCGTAAAAAAAAAAGATAGTTTGAGCACCAAAAAAAAAAAAAAGTCAGAATGGCCAGAAGACATATGCCTGAGCCTCCATGACAAATTGATTGAGAAACAGACCCTCTGTTTGATAAGCTTTTGTTAAAAGGATACTTTGTGATTTTGGCAGAGGCCCTTTATCTAATTCCCCAGAGTCAGATGAACTTGTTGATACCATTTGTATTTCTCTGCATCCAGTATGAAGGAAGTTGGAGGTAGTTTCACAAGCCATTGCGAACTCGTGGATACCATTTATGTCTGCATGCAGTTTGAAGTTGGTAACTAGCGCTAGCGCAATTGCTAACTAGCGTTAGCACAAAGACTGGAAGTCTATAGTATCTACTGGCATTCCAGTCATTGCGCTAGTTAGCAATTGTGGTAGTTACCAACGTCAAACAAAGTAGCGCGTTTGGGTAGTGGCTGGTTACAGTACTGTGAGACTCAGGCTCGTGCCCGCGTCGACCGAAAGCTTTCTTTTCCTTTGTCTGTTTAGCTAAACGGAGATTCCCGGTCGGAATATTATCGCTTTTTTATGAGAAAAATGGCATAAAAATGGATTTTAAACAGCGGTTGACATGCTTCGAAGTACGGTAATGGAATATTTCGAAATCTTTTGTCACGAATTGCGCCATGCTCGCGAACCTGATTTACCATTTCGGATAGTGTCTTGGAACGCACGAACAAAACGCCGCAATTTGGATATAACGATGGATTATTTTGGACCAAACCAACATTTGTTATTGAAGTAGCAGTCCTGGGAGTGCATTCTGACGAAGACAACAAAGGTAATGAAACTTTTGTAATAGTAAATCGGAGTTTGATCAGGGCTAAACTTGGTCGGTGTCTAAATGGCTAGCCGTGATGGTTGGGCTATCTACTGAGAATATTGCAAAATGTGCTTTCACCGAAAAGCTATTTTAAAATCGGACATATCGAGTGCATAGAGGAGTTCTGTATCTATAATTCTTAAAATAATTGTTCTGTTTTTTGTGAACGTTTATCGTGAGTAATTTAGTAAATTCACCGGATGTTTGCGGGGGGTATGCTAGTTCTGAACGTCACATGCTAATGTAAAAAAGCTGTTTTTTGATATAAATATGAACTTGATTGAACAAAACATGCATGCATTGTATAACATAATGTCCTAGGCTTGTCATCTGATGAAGATCATCAAAGGTTAGTGCTGCATTTAGCTGTGGTTTTGTTTTTTGTGACATGAAAAATGGGTGTCTGATTATTTCTGGCTGGGTACTCTGCTGACATAATCTAATGTTTTGCTTTCGCTGTAAAGCCTTTTTGAAATCGGACAGTGTGGTTAGATTAAGGAAAGTCTTGTCTTTAAAATGCTGTAAAATAGTCATATGTTTGAAAAATGGAAGTTTTCGGATTTTAGAGGAATTTGTAATTCGCGCCACGCCCATCATTGGATATTGGAGCAGGTGTTCCGCTAGCGGAACGTCTAGATGTAAGAGGTTAAAGTTAGTTTCATGTAACTTCAAGAGTCTTCCCCCGCAGCTCTGACATCCTTCCTCTTTCCATAGCCATCAGCAGCTTGGATATTTTAGCAATCTGAATTGTTGGTTCTGGTAGATGATAGAACCTTTTGTGAACATTCATGTTGTGCCCCATGAAATCCACCAACTGGTCCAGTTCATTGCTTTTCAGGTTTATGATCTGAGAGGTTGAAGCAACCTCCTTGCGGAGCTTTGTTGATTGTAGGTAGCTGGGTTTCTGGGCTCCATACTTGTTTGCATGATCCCTCAGGCAGTCAGACCCTCTGTAATACGTTACACATCCCAGTATTCCGAACAAAAACGTGTTTTAATCCGCTACACCACATGCTTTTCTTTTTTTTTACTAAGAGTGTTACAGCATGAAGCATTTCAGGTGTCAGTAGAAGAGACACTTTCCTCTCCCTGTTTCCTTTAAACTCAATTCTCCTGAAATGATTGTAGAGCTTTTGTTCAAAGGGCGATAGCCCCTGTAAGATGTCTCGTGGTACTCCCGACTGATCTCGCTCGAGAAAAGTCTTGAGGGGAATCTTTGAGACTTCTCCTTCTCTTCGTCTATTGAATAAGATTATCCATGGTAATGTTGATTTTGCAAGAGTCTTGTATTATTTAACACTTCCCGTGCTGTTAAAGATTCCATTGTGAACAGGTGTTCAGTCAGTTTCTTAACATCTTCTGTTTTGGGTAATGATGTTGGTTTATTGTACTTGGCCTCACTGATTGCGGAACGTGCAGCATGTGAGACACTTCCAGACCATGCCTTAGTATAGAGCGTCACAAAGCCCTTCGTATTCCTTATCAACTCATCATCGTCAACCATTATTGCCCGGCATTCCAACATTTCTTCCATGTCTTTTAGGGAACTGCTTAACTTCACAGCAAGCGATAGGAATTCCGTAGGTATTTTCATTTTCGTTGAACTTGGCAGTTTCTTTGACAGCTCGAATAACTATATCAAAATTGGCTGGCTTGATGGCTTCTGCTACAGTGGTAAGTGACGTTGACTTTCTCAAGGTGACCAACAACCTCCCAAGTTCCCAGATTTTTTGTCTAATATATTTTTTGTTGTGTCATATCATATACAAGCCTCTTGAATAAGAACTTTGCATACACTAAAATGCAGAGATAATTTTTGGCAGCATCCGTTGTTTCGTCAGGTCTCATTGTGTTGAACATCTTGACAAGTCCTTTAGGCGTATCCCTCTCCAGCGTCCCGTCCCGTATGCGGGATCAAAATCCAGGGAAAACTCCTAGCGACATTAGCATAACGAAATGTAATCTTTTTTTTTCAAATATAGGACTGTCTCATATCGTTTTATAGATACACCTCTCCTGAATCGACCCACGTCGTCCGATTTCAAAAAGGTTTTACAGGAAAAGCAAATCATTAGATTATGTTAGAGGAGTCCATCGTAAAAGCAGCAACATAGCCATTTTCCGACCAACCACATGCATCACAAATAACCAAAAAACAGCTAAATGCAGCACTAACCTTTTACAAACTTCATCAGATGACACACCTAGGACATCATGTTACACAATGCATGCATTCTTTTGTTCAATAAAGTTCATATTTATATATGAAAACAGCATTTTACATCGGCGTCTGACGTTGACTAACTATTTTCCCGTCAAATGCATCCGATGAAACAGTGCTACAATTTACTGAATTACTATTCGAAAACATTTTTAAAATGTAATATTGTCATTCTAAGATTTATAGATGAATATCTCTTGAAAGCACCTGTCATACCAGATTTAAAAATAACTTTACTGGGTAATCACACTTAGCGATAAAAGGGGATGCGATACTCAGAAAATGAGCTAGTAAATACAGCTCGGCGCCATCTTGGAACAATCGCATATCACATCTAATCTTGTATAATATTGTCAATAATCGCTTACCTTTAGTTGTCTTCATCAGAAAGTACTTCCAGGAATCCCAGGTCCACAACAGATGTATTTTCGGTCGAAAAAGTCCATCCTTTATGTTCCATTAGCTTGCTGTTGTTAGCGCGTCTGAATGCTGTATCCAAATACTCTGCCGGGCGCGGGACAGCCGTTTCGAAATAAAACATTTTTTTCCCATTTAGGTTCGTTCAAACATGTCAAACGTTGTATAACATAAATCTTCAGGGCCTGTTTCAACAAGAGAGCCAATAAGATTCGAGGGGGACGATTGCATTGTGTTTCAAAACGTTTCGAAAGGTGGGGGTAGACAGGGCCGCCGGCGTCATAATGGTGATGGCCCTCCCCCTGTGACCAATTTCCAACGCGTCTCATTCACTGAGTTTCGACAGTAGAAGGCTCAAAACACTTTGTAAAGACTGGGGACATCTTGTGGAAGCAATAGGAAGTGCTCAATGAACGATAGCTCACGGTGTGAATAATAGGCAACGACGTGAAGTTGAGTCCACAATTCAGAATTCCACTTCCTGTTTCAATCGGTCTCGGGGTTTTGACTGCCATATGAGTTCTGTTATACTCACAGACACCATTCAACCAGTTTTAGAAACTTTAGGGTGTTTTCTATCCACAGGTATTAATTATATGCATATCCTAGCTTCTGAGTTTGATTAGTAGGCCGTTGAAAATGGGCACGAATTCTTTCCAAAATGCGCTGTGGCTCCCCCTATCCTAGGGTAACGTCAAGAGGTATGGGCTAGGTGGGACGCTTGCGTCCCACCTACTCAACAGCCAGTGTAATCCCGTGGCGCGATATTCAAATACCTTAGAAATGCTATTACTTCAATTTCTCAAACATATGACTATTTTACACCATTTTACAGACAAGACTCTCGTTAATCTAACCACACTGTCCAATTTCAAAAAGGCTTTACAACGAAAGCAAAACATTAGATTATGTCAGCAGAGTACCCAGCCAGAAATAATCAGACACCCAATTTTCAAGCTAGCATATAATGTCACAAAAACCAAAACCACAGCTAAATGCAGCACTAACCTTTGATGATCTTCATCAGATGACACTCCTAGGACATTATGTTATACAATACATGCATGTTTTGTTCAATCAAGTTCATATTTATATCAAAAACCAGCTTTTTACATTAGCATGTGACTAGCATGTGACTAGCATTCCCACCGAACACTTCTGGTGAATTTACTAAATTACTCACGATAAACGTTCACAAAAAACATAACAATTATTTTAAGAATTATAGATACAGAACTCCTTTATGCACTCGCTATGTCCGATTTTAAAATAGCTTTTCGGTGAAAGCACATTTTGCAATATTCTGAGTAGATAGCCCGTCCATCACAGGCTAGCTATTTTGACACCCACCAAGTGTGGTATTCACCAAACTCAGAATTACTATTAGAAAAATTGGATTACCTTTGCTGTTCTTCGTCAGAATGCACTCCCAGGACTTCTACTTCAATAACAAATGTTGGTTTGGTTCCAAATAATCCATAGTTATATCCAAATAGCGGCATTTTGTTTGTGCGTTCAAGACACTATCCGAAAGGGTAAAGAAGGGTGACGCGCCCGACGCGTTTCGTGACAAAAAAAAATCTAAATATTCCATTACCGTACTTCGAAGCATGTCAAACGCTGTTTAAAATCTATTTTTATGCGATTTTTCTCGTAAAAAAGCGATAATATTCCGACCGGGAGTCGTTGTTTTCGTTCAAAGAGAGAGAAAGTAAACATGGTGTCAGCTCGTGCATGCGCCTCCAGTCTCATTGTCCTCAGATCGACCACTATCCAAATGCGCTACTGTTTTTCTGCCATGGCCTGTAAAGTCACCATTCATCGTTCTGGCGTCTTCTGAGAGCCTATGGGAGCATTAGAAAATGTCACGTTATGCCAGAGATCCCCTGTTTTGGTTAGAGATGATCAAGAAGGCCAAGAAATAGTCAGAGAGAGCGCTTCCTGTTTGTAATCTTCTCAGGTTTTGGCCTGCCAAATGAGTTCTGTTATACTCACAGACACCATTCAAACAGTTTTAGAAACTTTAGGGTGTTTTCTATCCAAATCAAACAATTATATGCATATTCTAGTTACTGGGCAGGAGTAGTAACCAGATTAAATCGGGTACGTTTTTATCCGGCCGTGCAAATACTGCCCCCTATCCCCAACAGGTTAATGGAAACTTACACTTGAATCCACCACCCTCTGTATATCCTCTGTGTTGTAGTAACAAGGCTTTTGCCAAACTGTGGAACAATCTGTAAGAAAACAAAATTGTTCAGAACTCAAGACTTCAAACCATTAGATGCGCTTAAAGGGATAGTTCAGGATTTTGTCAATAAAAAAAGCATGCTAGCTTTTCCTGTAGACTTCCAGACATTGTGCTAAGGCTAGTTCGCAATTTCAAACTAAACACATACATAAAAATGGTATCCATGAGTTCATGGGGAAGTAAAAATCCCCTCTCAATCAGAAAGATTTCTGGCTCCCAGGTGTCTTTTATACAGGTAACGAACTGAGATTAGGAGCACACTCTTAAACCGTTGTGAAAAATATTTTCCATAGCCAAAAATATTGTTTCTGCTATTTGAAGCTGGTGAACAATACTGAAAGTAAAAGACGCAAACAAAGCGTACGAACGGGAAGCGTAGAAATAGTGCACATAGAACAGGTCTACCGCGTTTTACTCGCTTTCAAGTAGAATTATAGATCTATTATATCTATTATAGATCTATAACTCACATTTCTATGTGAATTTGGTCATGTTTCCCCAAAGAGTTACAGTGGGGATAACTTTAAATATAACTTTAAATATTTTAAAATTTTTAAGAAGTTCAATGTTGGTTCTCCCCATCTTCCTCTGAGGAGCCTCCACTGGTTGATAGTATCCCCATCTCGAGTAAAAGATAGAGAAATTGTCACGCCCTGACCTGTGTGATTTGGGTGGGCATTCTATGTCCTTTTTTCTATGCTTTGTATTTCTTTGTTTTTGCCTGGTATGGCTCTCAGTCAGGGACAGCTGTACATCGTTGTTGCTGATTGGGAGTCATACTTAGGCAGCCTGTTTTCCTTTGGGGTTTGTGGGTAGTTATTTTCAGTTTTGTACATTATGTGACCTGACAGAACTGTTGGCTGTCGTTCATTTTCTTGAATTGTTTTGAAGTGTTTCTTATTATTAAATGTCACGATTCCCACCGACGGTGGCGCCCCCTCCTGCTCGGGTGGCGCTCGGCGGTCGTCATCACCGGCCTATTAGCTGCCACCGATTCCCTTTTGCTTTTCCCTTTTTTTATTTTGTGACACCTGTGGTCAATTAGCCATTAGAGGGGCTATTTAGTTTAGCTGGCCCGCTCCTGTTCGTGCGGGATTAATGATTGTTCCTTGTCAGACGGCTTGTGTTCGTGTCGACGTTGTTGGACGCCGTATGTGTTTTCTCCCCTGTGTGTGGGAACATTTGTTTTTGTGTGAGTGTATATTAAAAACACCACTACCCTGTGTTCGCTGCTTCCTGCGCCTCATTCCTCCTCCACGATTACCAAGCCTTAACCTTTTGGGGCTAGGGGGCAGTATTTTCACGGCTGGATAAAAAAACGTACCCGATTTAACCTGGTTACTAATCCTACCCAGTAACTAGAATATGCATATACTTATTATATATGGATAGAAAACACCCTAAAGTTTCTAAAACTGTTTGAATGGTGTCTGTGAGTATAACAGAACTCATTTGGCAGGCAAAACCCTGAGACATTTTCTGACAGGAAGTGGATACCTGATGTGTTGAATTACCTTTAAGCCAATGCCATTGAAACACACAGGGGCTGATTAATGTTTTGGCACTTCCTATTGCTTCCACTAGATGTCACCAGCCTTTACAAAGTGTTTTGAATCTTCTACTATGAGATCTGACCGAACAAGAGCCTTGGAACGGTGATGGCCGATTAGACTCTGGCGCGTGAGGTCATGTTGGGTACCCTCGTTCCAAAACGTTTTAAAAGAGAATGCATTCGTCCACCTTGAATATTATTCATGTTCTGGTTAAAAAAGGCACTAATGATTTATGCTATACAACGTTTGACATGTTTGAACGAACGTAAATATATTTTTTCCCCTCGTTCATGAAGTGAAGTCCGGCGGGCTTAGATCATGTGCTAACAACACGGAGCTTTTTGGACATAAATGATGAGCTTTTTTGAACAAAACTACATTCGTTATGGACCTGGGATTCCTGGAAGTGACATCTGATGAAGAGAATCAAAGGTAATGGATTGTTTACATAGTATTTTCGATTTTAGATCTCTCCAACATGGCCGTTTGTCTGTATCGCAAAGCGTATTTTTCTGGGCGCAGTGCTCAGATTATTGCAAAGTGTGATTTCCCAGTAAGGTTATTTTTAAATCTGGAAAGTCGATTGCGTTCAAGAGATGTAAATCTATAATTCTTTAAATGACAATATAATATTTTACCAATGTTTTCTAATTTTAATTATTTAATTTGTGGTGCTGACTTGACTGCCGGTTATTGAAGGGAAACGATTTCCTGAACATCAACGCCATAGTACAACGCTGTTTTTGGATATAAATATGAACTTGATAGAACTGAAAATGCATGCATTGTCTAACATAATGTCCTAGGAGTGTCATCTGATGGAGATTGTAAAAGGTTAGTGCATCATTTTAGCTGGTTTTATGGTTTTGGTGACGCCTGTCTTTGAATTGACAAAACATTACACACAGCTATTGTCAATGTACTCTCCTAACATAATCTAACTTTATGCTTTCGCCGTAAAACCTTTTTGAAATCGGACAACGTGGTTAGATTAAGGAGATGTTTATCTTTCAAAGGGTGTAAGATAGTTGTATGTATGAAAAATTTGAATTTGGACATTTATTTGGTTTCAAATTTGCCGCTCTTGAAATGCACCTGCTGTTGATAGGGTGCACCACGGGTGGCACGCTAGCGTCCCACATAGCCCCAAGAGGTTAACAGAATCCCGCACCACGATAGAAGGCATGGAATCAGCGGGAGCAGCGGCCACTCCTCTGCCCTCGATGGAGGAACGCGTACTCCACCACACGACAGTCCTCCATCGCATCGGATCGGCAATGGACCAGATGATGGAGAGGATGGACCGATGGGAGAGAAGTGGTATCCTCTCTCCACCTCCACCTCCCCCGATACAGCCATCTTCGCCTCCCATGACGTCTGGCTCTGGCGCGCTTCGTCTGGCGCTCCCGAGGGAGTACGATGGGGCGGCGGCTGGGTGCCAGGGGTTTTTGCTCCAGCTTGAGCTGTACCTGGCCACCGTCAGACCTGCTCCCACGGGGGAGGAGAGCGTGAGTCCCCTCGTTTCCTGCCTGACGGGCCGAGCTCTGGAGTGGGCTAATGCGGTCTGGAACGGTCCAGACTCGGCGAGGGACCACTACCCAGAGTTCACCCGCCGCTTTCGGGCCATGTTCGACCACCCTCTGGAAGGAAGAGTGGCGGGTGAACGGCTGTTCCACCTCAGGCAGGAGACGAGGAGTGCCCAGGACTTCGCGCTGGACTTTAGGACCTTGGCTGCTGGGGCGGGGTGGAACGACAGGGCCCTCATAGACCACTACCGCTGCAGTCTCTCCGGGCGGACGTCCGCAGGGAGCTGGCCTGTCGGGACACAGCTCTGTCCCTGGACGAGCTGATAGATATGTCCATATGACTGGACAATCTGCTGGCTGCCCGCGGGCGTTCGGAGAGGGTCCTGCACGTTCCACCCCCGTGCACCCCCGCCCCTACCCCTATGGAGGTAGGGGGGGCCGTGCCAAGGGGCACCGGAGGAGGTGGCTCCTCCTGCACCAGCTGTGGTCGGAGAGGACACACGGCCGACCGGTGCTGGACGAGCCAGTCTGGGAGTCGAGATGGTAGGCAGAACACTTCTCGGTCACCTCAGGTGAGTCAGCACCAGATTCACCCAGAACCCCCTGTTGGTCATGTGTTTTTACCTGTTTTGTTTACTACATTTTTTCCCTCTTCCCAGCATAGGGCGCTAGTCGATTCAGGCGCAGCTGGGAATTTTATGGACCATGGACTTGCCATTAAGCTGGGCATTCCGTGGGGGCCGATAGATTCCCCTTTCCCCGTGCACTCCCTAGATAGCCGACCATTAGGGTCAGGGCTAGTCAGGGAGTCTACGGTGCCACTGGACATGGTAACGCAGGGGAATCATAAGGAACGCATTAGTTTTTTCCTTATTGATTCGCCTGCGTTTCCGGTGGTGCTGGGGGTCCCCTGGCTGGCTGGTCACAATCCCCATATTTCGTGGAAACAGGGGGTTCTCCAGGGGTGGTCAGAGGAGTGTTCAGGTAGGTGTCTAGGAGTTTCCATAGGTGCCACGTCGGTGGAAAGTCCAGACCAGGTGTCCACCGTGCGCATTCCCCCTGAATACGCCGATTTGGCGATCTCTTTTTGTAAAAAGAGGGCGACTAAATTACCACCTCATCGACAGGGGGATTGTGCGATAGATCTCCAGGTTAACGCTGCGCTTCCCAGGAGTGACGTGTACCCCTTGTCACAGGAGGAGACGGCAGCTATGGAGACATATGTCACGGAATCCCTGGGACAGGGGTACATTCGGCCCTCCATCTCACCCGCTTCCTCGAGTTTCTTTTTTGTGAAGAAAAAGGAGGGAGGTCTGCGTCCGTGCATTGATTACCGAGGTCTAAACGCTATTACGGTGGGGTTTAGTTACCCACTACCTCTCATCGCTACGGCGGTGGAATCATTTCACGGAGCACAGTTCTTCACAAAACTGGATCTCAGGAGCGCGTATAATCTGGTGCGTATCAAGAAGGGAGACGAGTGGAAAACCGCCTTTAGTACCACATCAGGCCATTATGAGTACCTCGTCATGCCGTATGAGTTGAAAAATGCTCCAGCCGTCTTTCAATCCTTTGTTGACGAGATTCTCAGGGACCTGCACGGGCAGGGCGTGATTGTCTATATCGATGACATTCTGATATATTCCGCCACCCGCTCCGCGCATGTGTCCCTGGTGCACAAGGTGCTTGGTAGACTGCTGGAGCATAACCTATACGTTAAGGCTGAGAAGTGTGAGTTTTCCAAACGAGCCGTCTCCTTTATAAGGTTATCGCATTTCCACCACGGGGGTGGTGATGGAGTGTGACCGCGTTAAGGCCGTGCGTAATTGGCCGACTCCAACCACGGTGAAGGAGGTGCAGCGGTTTTTAGGCTTTGCCAATTACTACCGGAGGTTTATCCGGGGTTTTGGCCAGGTAGCGGCTCCCATTATCTCCCTACGGCCCTGCAGACTGAGGAGGCCCTATTTACCCACGTCTTCCGGCACTACGGGGTGCCGGAGGACATTGTCTCTGATCGAGGTTCCCAGTTCACATCCAGGGTCTGGAGAGCGTTTATGGAGCGGCTGGGGGTCTCGGTCAGTTTGACCTCCGGTTATCACCCCGAGAGCAATGGGCAGGCGGAGAGGGTGAACCAGGAGGTGGGCAGGTTCCTGAGGTCGTATTGCTAGGACCGGCCAGGGGAGTGGGCGAGGTATATTCCCTGGGCTGAGTTAGCCCAGAACTCACTTCGCCACTCCTCTACTAACATATCACCCTTTCAGTGTGTGTTAGGTTACCAGCCGGCCCTGGCACCATGGCACCGGAGTCAGACCGAGGCTCCTGCGGTGGAGGACTGGGTCCAGCACTCCAAGGAGACCTGGAGAGCCGTCCAGGACTCACTAAAGGAGGCCAGTGCGCGGCAGAAGAGGAGTGCTGACCGCCACCGCAGTGAGGCGCCCGTGTTCGCACCGGGAGACGGGGTCTGGCTCTCGACCCGGAACCTGCCCCTCCGCGTGCCCTGCCGGAAGCTGGGGCCGCAGTGTGTGGGGCCCTTCAAAGTCCTGAGGAGGATAAACGAGGTGTGTTATCGGTTGCAACTCCCTTCCTATTACCGTATTAACCCCTCGTTTCATGTGTCTCTCCTCAGGCCGGTGGTAGCTGGTCCCCTTCACGAAGATGAGGTGCCGGAGGTTCCTCCGCCCCCTCTGGACATCGGGGGGTCCCCGGTGTACAGCGTACGGGCCATTCTGGACTCGAGACTGTCACGATTCCCACCGACGGTGGCGCCTCCTCCTGCTCGGGTGGCGCTCGGCGTCGTCGTCACCGGCCTATTAGCTGCCACCGATTCCCTTTTGCTTTTCCCTTTTTTTATTTTGTGACACCTGTGGTCAATTAGCCATTAGAGGGGCTATTTAGTTTAGCTGGCCCGCTCCTGTTCGTGCGGGATTAATGATTGTTCCTTGTCAGACGGCTTGTGTTCGTGTCAACGTTGTTGGACGCCGTATGTGTTTTCTCCCCTGTGTGTGGGAACATTTGTTTTTGTGTGAGTGTATATTAAAAACACCACTACCCTGTGTTCGCTGCTTCCTGCGCCTCATTCCTCCTCCACGATTACCAAGCCGTAACATTAAATCATTAATATAAACACTCACCACGCTGCGCTTTGGTCCCCTTCTTCCACAGACGACAAGCGTTACAAAAATTGAAAAAGTAAAAAAAAAAGAACATACTGTTTAAATGCAATACTCACCAATAAGGAATTCCATTATGTCGGAACTGGAAGGCATAGATCGAATTACAGGTGGAATACCAGTTCTTCCCAATGTTGTGTACTTTGCCTTTGTATTCCAAAATAAAAGTCTCTGCAAAAATGTTCTTCTTTGCAAAACCCCCCCACCCTATCAAAAACACAAGCACAAAAGTCACAACCCTCTCTTGGGAATGTATCACAAATATTGATTAAGAAGTTAAAACAAACTTACCTTTGACTTGATTGATGAATTGTTTTATTCAATCACGTCGGTCCTTTCCAATCCTTTGGTAATGTAGAATTCGGCATCCTTTACAGAATTTTTCTCCGCAAACTCCTTCAACCATTCACTGCAAATGTATGATAATATTAAGAACAATGTAAGAAAAAAACTGAAGAAATATAACAATTTAAACTGTTCCACAAAGATGCAAGTGAAAATCATAACTGTCACACTGATTGGTAGAAATGGTAGGATAAATTGTGTGCTTCCCCAAACTTGTAACTCCCTACCACCTATGAAGCTTCTATGGTCGGATTTTCAAGCAAGGTAAGACCTGCCTCATAATATGAAGTAAAACAATCATGTTTTCAATATGCATACTGCTTCCAGCTCACATTGTAAAACGGCTAATAGCATTCCTATTGCTGTTTTTCTCCAGGTCAATTTGGTCAGCAACAATTTTATGTATGGGCTTTCATTTATGTTTACGGCCAAAAGACAGCAATTACAGTGAGGGATTAGGAGCACACTCTTAAAGGGAGTGCTCCTAATCTCAGCTTGTTACCTGTATAAGAGACACCTGTCCACAGAAGCAATCAATCAATCAGATTCCAAACTCTCCACCATGGCCAAGACCAAAGAGCTCTCCAAGGATGTCAGGGACAAGGTTGTAGACCTACACAAGGCTGGAATGAGCTATAAGACCATCGCCAAGCAGCTTGGTGAGAAGGTGATAACGGTTGGTGCGATTATTCGCAAATGGAAGAAACACAAAAGAACTGTCAATCTCCCTCAGCCTGGGGCTCCATGCAAGATCTCACCTTGTGGAGTTGCAATGATCATGAGAACGGTGAGGAATCAGCCCAGAACTACACGGGAGGATCTTGTCAATGATCTCAAGGCAGCTGGGACCATAGTCACCAAGAAAACAATTGGTAACACACTACGCCGTGAAGGACTGAAATCCTGCAGGGCCCGCAAGGACCCCTGCTCAAGAAAGCACATATACATGCCCGTCTGAAGTTTGCCAATGAACATCTGATTCAGAGGACAACTGGGTGAAAGTGTTGTGGTCAGATGAGACCAAAATGGAGCTCTTTGGCATCAACTCAACTCGCCGTGTTTGGAGGAGGAGGAATGCTGCCTATGACCCCAAGAACACCATCCCCACCGCCAAAGATGGAGGTGGAAACATTATGCTATAGGGGTGTTTTTCTGCTAAGGGGACAGGACAACTTCACCGCATCAAAGGGACGATGAATGGGACCATGTACCGTCAAATCTTGAGTGAGAACCTCCTTCCCTCAGCCAGGGCATTGAAAATGGGTCGTGGATGGGTATTCCAGCATGACAATGACCCAAAACACACAGCCAAGGCAACAAAGCTCCAGGTAAATGTTCTTCAGCCATTCCTGGACCTGTGACAAAACAAGCTACATATGGACAGTACCAAAATAAATGATCTAATGACTCTGCCTCCTCGCAGCAAAATCTGCAGAGCTGGGAAGGTTGTGTCCCCACATATCATATATATAACATTATTTTGGTTGCATGAATTTTGTATATTAATTTAAATATAGAAATTCTAAGTTTTAAATCTGGCATCGTTTTGCAATTCATAAACCATGTTTGCAAGTCAATTCATAAACCATGTCTCGGTACATTAAATCTCTTCAACTATTTTGGATATCTATATGGCACAGCTGTAATTGTTTTGGTCCTTAAATGAAACTGGTATATATTTTTATTTATCACAATTTACTTTAACCAGTTTTGATCTTTAATGCAGGGCCGACAAACAAGTTCCTTACTTTTTCCCCCTTCTACTTGCCTCTTCCATTTTTGCGTTAATGCTGCAATTAGTTGGTTGCAATTTTGGGTAGAGCAAACATTTACATATATTCAAATCAAATCAAATTTTATTTGTCACATACACATGGTTAGCAGATGTTAATGCGAGTGTAGCGAAATGCTTGTGCTTCTAGTTCTGACAGTGCACTAATATCTAACAAGTAATCTAACAATTCCCCAACAACTACCTAATACACACAAATCTAAAGTGGTGAACGAGAATATGTACATGTAAGTATATGGATGAGCGATGGCTGAGTGGCATAGGCAAGGTGCAATAGATGGTATAAAATACAGTATATACATGTGATATGAGGAATGTAAGATATGTAAACATTATTAAAGTGGCATTGTATAAAGTGACTAGTGATCCATTTATTAAACTGGCCAGTGATTGGGTCTCAATGTAGACAGCAGCCTCTTTGAGTTAGTGATTGCTGTTTAGCAGTCTGATGGCCTTGAGATAGAAGCTGTTTTTCAATGTTTCAGTCCCAGCTTTGATGCACCGGTACTGACCTCGCCTTCTGGATGGTAGCGGTGTGAACAGGCAGTGGCTTGGGTGGTTGATGTCCTTGATGATCTTTTTGGCATTCCAAGTGCTGTAGGTGTCATGGAGGGCAGGTAGTTTGCCCCTGGTGATGCATTGTGCAGCTCGCACCACCCTCTGGAGAGCCTTGTGGTTGATGGCGGTGCAGTTGACGTACCAGGCTGTGATACAGCCCGACAGGATGCTCTCAATTGTGCATCTGTAAACGTTTGTCAGGGTTTTGGGTGACAAGCCACATTTCTTCAGCCTCCTGAGGTTGAAGATGTGCTGTTGCGCCTTCTTCACCACACTGTCTGTGTGGGTGGACCATTTCAGTTTGTCTATTATGTGTACGCCGACAAACTTATAACTTTCTACCTTCTCCACTACTGTCCCTTCCATGTGCATAGGGGGGTGCTCCCTCTGCTGTTTCCTGAAGTCCACGATCATCTCCTTTGTTTTGTTGACATTGGGTGAGAGGTTGTTTTCCTGACACTACACTCCGAGTGCCCTCACCTCCTACCTGTAGGCTGTCTCGTCGTTGTTGGTAATCAAGCCCACTACTGTTGTTGTCTGCAAACTTGATGTTTGAGTTTGAGGCATGCATGGACACACAGTCGTGGATGAACAGGGAGTACAGGAGGGGGCTGAGCACACACCCTTGTGGGGCCCCAGTTTTGAGGGTCTGCGAAGTGGAGATGTTTCCTACCTTCACCACCTGGGGGCAGCCCGTCAGGAAGTCCAGGACCCAATTGCACAGGGCTGACACCAAGGGCCTCCAGCTTGATGAGCTTGGAGGGTACTATGGTGTTGAATACTGAGCTGTAATCAATGAACAGCATTCTTACATAGGTATTTCTTTTGTCCAGATGGGATAGGGCAGCGTGCAGTGTGAAGGGGATTGCGTCATCTGTAGACCTGTTGAGGCGGTATGCAAACTGATGTGGGTCTAGGGTGGCCGCTAAGGTGGAGGTGATATGGTCCTTGAATAGTGCCTCAAAGCACTTCATGACAAAAGTGAGTGGTAGTCATTTAGTTCAGTTACCTTTTCCGTCTTGGGTACAGGAACAATGGTAGCCATCTTGAAGCATGTGGGGACAACAGACTGGGATAGGGAGCAATATAGTGGGGGGGGGGGGGGGGCACAGTCCTTGTTAGCGGGCCGCGACGGTTGCACTGTATTAGAGATGAAACGGTATGAACATTTCAAATGATTATAGTGACCAAAATTATCACGGTATTAAGGCTGTATAACAGAACCGATATGGCAGGCGAAAACCCATCCAGAAATCTTTGAGGTCACCACCCATTGAAACACTTGTCTATGGGAAATTCAAAGGAAATCCTCCCAGATTGCAGTTCCTATGGCTTTCACTAGATGTCAGTCTTTAGAAAGGGTTTCAGGCTTTTTTTAAATTTTAATTAGCTCGAATGTAGGAGTGTAGTCTTGTGGCGCACGTGGATGAGGGCGCGCACTTTGTTATTTATCTCCGGTATTGAACATACTATTCTCTGTCTTAAATTTGATCATTTATTTACATATTAGGGTACCTGAGGATTGATTAGAAACGTTGTTTGGACGAAGTTTATTGGTAACTTTTGGGATTCCTTTGTCTGCATGTTGAACGACTGGATTACTGAATCAAACGCGCCAACTAAACTGACTTTTTTGGGATATAAAGGACTTTATCGAACAAAATGACCATTTGTTGTGTAGCTGGGACCCTTGGGATTGCAAACAGAGGAAGATCAAAGGTAAGTGATTTATTTTATTGCTATTTCTGATGCCTCTGCTGGTTTGGAAAATGTTTTTGTATGAAGGGCGCTGTCCTCAGATAATCGCATGGTATGCGTTCGCCGTAAAGCCTTTTTGAAATCTGACAAAGCGGCTGGATTAACAAGAAGCTAAGCTTTTAAATGATGTATGACACTTGTATTTTCATGAATGTTTAATATTATGATTTTTGTATTTTGAATTTCGCGCTCTGTAATTTCTCCGGCTGTTGGCGAGGTGGCTCACTAGCGCCCCACCTAGCCCAAAGAGGTTTAAAATGTGCTGGAAATGTTCAAACAGTACTGATACACACACATAAATCATTTCACCAAGTTTTATATTGAAAACCAAAAAATACAATTAGCATCACTATGCACTTTGTGTGCATAAACATTAAAATAATAACATTAAAGACGGCACCATGTGGCTACGAGAGGTAAAAGTTTCCCTAGTGCAGGTTTAAATGAACACAACCTTAAAACCTGTTGGGGCTAGGGGGCAGTATTGAGAATTTTGAAAAAAATATGTGCCCATTTTTAACTGCCACCTACACCAACTCAGAAGCTAGGATATGCATATTATTACCAGATTTGGATAGAAAACACTCTGAATTTTCTAAAACTGTTTGAATGGTGTCTGTAAGTATAACAAAACTCATATGGCAGGCAAAAACCTGAGAAAACCTGAGAGAAAAAAATAATTTTGTGGCTGTACTATTTTTTTAAATAATTGTTTAATAGATACCACAGTGAGAATGGATTCATTTCGCAACTCCTACGGCTTCCACTAGATGTCAGCGATCTTTATAAAGTTGTTTGAAGCGTCTATGATCAACAGAGACCGGATGACAAGGAAGGGAAGTTGACCTCCCTGGGATGTCGTCACTTCCATTATTGCCTGCATCTGCTCAATCATGTGACGCGAGACAATTTTCAAATACGTTTTTCAAGACACAGGAGAGGTCGGGTTGAAACATTACTGATGTTTCACGTTAAAAATGGCTCTAAAGATTGATGCTAAACAACGTTTGACATGTTTGAACGAACGTAAATAGATTATTTTTAAAACTTTTTAAACTTTTCGCCGTGACTTCCCACCCCCCCGCCCGCGCTACTTTTGAGTAGCCACCGAAGCGCTAACAACATGGAACAACTTGGAGTTATTTGGACATCAATTATGAACTTTGTCAAAAGAAACCACATTTGTAGTGGACCTGGGATTCCTGGAAGTGCCAATGGATGAAGATAATCAAAGGTAAGGGATTATTGACGATAGTATTATTGAAATTAGATGGTTACAAGATGATGCTAACCTATATAGCCTAGCCTATTGTTCTTAGCACAGCACCCGGTTTATTGCAACTTGTGATTTCCCAGTAAAGTTATTTTGAAATCTGGCAATACAGTAGCATTTACGAAATGTTAAAATATAATTATTTGAATGACAATATTATAATTTACCAATGTTTTCGAATAGTAATTTTGTAAATTGTAACGTTGTTCACCGGAAGCATTTCAGAGAAGAAAAAAATCTGAATTTCACCGCTACTGTAAAATGCTGTTTTTGGATATAAATATGAACTTGATGGAACAAAAAATGCATGTATTGTATAACATAATGTCCTAGGAGTGTCATCTGATGGAGATTGCCAAAGGTTAGTGCATCATTTTAGCTGGTTTCTGCTTTTGGTGACGCCTGACCTTGAATTGAAAATGGATGTTGTGGCTATGTACTGTCCTAACATAATCTAACTTTATGCTTTTGCCGTAAAGCCTCTTTGAAAATCGAACAATGTGGTTAGATTAAGGAGATGTTTATCTTTTAAATTGTGTAAAATAGTTGATTGTTTGAGAAATTGAAATTATTAGATTTTTGATGTTTTGAATTTCCAGCCTTGTTAGCAATCCCGTCTCGGGGTTCATTGCTAACCTGTAGCCCCAACAGGTAAGCAAATCAAATAAACAACAAATAAAATTAGCAGCACTCCCTTTGTAGTGAGGCACGGCAACCTTCAGCCTCAGAAAGCCAGGCCTCATCATTTTGAAATGGCATCATGTCCTTTTCAATGTAATATGAAAGGGCTGCAGTGAGGTCTTGAGCATTTTTTGATGTGGGTGCATAAGCAACCTGCCTTTTAAATGCTTGCTTGAGTGTCTGTCACAACTGTAGATGAGGGACCAGTAGCATCACTGGGTTTTCCTGCTGCATGCCCACTCTGTAAACAAGGGAATAGCAAATGTATTATTATATTCACTTACACCATCTTCTGTGTTGCGTTTGAGTATACGCAATGACTCCATGCACAATTTACATAAATACAAATTAGTCTTAAGACAGTGATAGTAATTGCAATGAGCCCAACAATGGACAATTGTCTTGTATAGGAGTCTATCGTAATTCTCCTGTTGGAACACTTTTACAACCAAGTCGACGTCTGCTGGATTTTAAATGAACAAAATATGTTGGTTAGGGGACTAAACTACATAACGTGTTATCATGTGCAATTTGCGAATAGAGTCTGCAGACACACGACGCATACAGCAGCAGAACAACATGTAGTGTTTTTACAAGAGTAGGTAACACTCAAAGCTTCAGTTTACAATATTGACAAGCTATTAGCAAGTTAGACAGATAAACCATGACATCTTCCCCCATTCCGAAGTCCCCACATCATACATTGACCTAAAATGTAACTTACCTTGCATTTGCTATAAAGTAGTAGGTGGTGGTCACAAAGATGACTCAAGAGATTTGAAGTCTTGCCACCTTTTGCAGCACATTTTTTATTTGCATGTTCTGCAGACAGGGGTGACCATCTTTGATTAAGTTTCCCTCAGCACTCTTGTAAAACCCAAAATACGACCACACTTCAGATTTGGTCCTCTTAGAAGGCTGAAAAATCTCCCGAGCGCTGTCACTGCCTTACGCCATGTTTTCACACAAAACAAAACCCGCGTTGCATGCTACGCCTGCATCAGACTGTTGCTAACTTTGGTTGATGCTGGTCAGTATTTACCGTGAGTTTTTCAAACCGTGGTAATTGTCACGCCCTGATCTGTTTCACCTGTCCTTGTGATTGTCTCCACCTCCTCCAGGTGTCGCTTATTTTCCCCAGTGTATTTATCCCTGTGTTTATTGTCTCTCTGTGCCAATTCGTCTTGTCTGTTTCATGTCAACCAGCGTGGTTTTCCTGTGCTCCTGCTATTCTCTCTTTTGTTAGTCCTCCCAGTTTTTGACCCTTGCCTGTTTTCTGGACTCTGTACCTGCCTGCCTGACCAGTCTGCCTGCCCTGACCTCGAGCCTGCCTGCCACTCTGAACCCCCTGACTCCTGATCTGGTTTTGACCTTTTGCCTGTCCACGACTATTCTCTTTGCTACCCCTTTTGGAACTAATAAATATCAAACCATCTGCCTCCCGTGTCTGCATCTGGGTCTGGCCCTGAGCCGTTATAGTACGAACTGGCCATGACAGACCTAGCAGACCTGGACCAGTTCCGCCACGCTGTCTCCCTGCAGGGAGCCATCATTGGGAGGCATGAGGAGCTACTTCAGGACCTTCTGGAAGGGCTTCGTTCCCTTACGTAACATCACGTCCTGGGGTTTAAGGCTATTATGAAGCAAATCAGGGACTTAGCTCATAGGCAGCCTACCACCTCTGAGAACCCCCCCCCAACCACCCAGTAACTTTTTACCTATGAGTGGTGAGTTGGTACAGCCTACCCCCTGCTCCACGGGAACCCGGCTTACCACCTCCGAGCGTTACTCTGGGGATCCTGGTACCTGCCGGGGTTTTCTTTCTCAATACTCTCTTATTTTTGAGCTACAGTCATCTTCGTTCCCTTCGGACCGATCGAAGATAGCGTATATTATTACGCTAATGTCAGGAAGGGTGCTCTCCTGGGCGACGGCTGTTTGGGAGCAACAATCCGTCAACTGGAGGATTTCATGGCAGAGATGAGGAAGGTGTTTGGTTCTCCGGTATCCGGGAGAGAGGCGGCACGTTAGCTTCTTGAATTACGTCAAGATTCCCGTAGTGTGGCAGACTACGCTGTTGATTTTCGCACGTTGGCCACCGAGAGTGCCTGGAATCCAGAGTCCCTTTTCGATACCTTTCCTTCACTGACTATCTGAGGTGATAAAGGATGAGCTAGCTGCTCGGGAATTGCCGGTGGACCTCGATTCCCTCATTGCCCTCTACATTAGAATTGATGGGCGGCTAAGGGAATGTAGGAGTGAGAAGAGGTCTGGCCTGGGTCACACTCGTTCATCCGCAGTGGCTCGCTCATCTTCAAAGGAATCCGGAAGTCCCAAAGGCTAATCTTCCGAGAGGATCCGAAGCCACCCGAGTCTCCTCGAGAATCATCAATGATGGGTGAGTCTGACACACCAGAACCTATGCAACTAGGAAGGGCTAGGTTACCTAGGGAATGTTCCCGCAGGCTAAGCTCCAATTGCTGTCTGTATTGTGGAGCTGTAGGGGATCATATAGCCACCTGCCCAGTTAAGAGACCAGACACCTTAGTAGGCACAAGTACTCTGGTGAGTCTGATTGGGAATCCTCTAAGTCCCATTACCGTATTCCTTTTTATGTGAGCTTGCTGTGGGGAGACCAGTCTAAGTCTCTCTGAGTGCTTGTTGACTCTGGGGCAGATGAGAGTTTTATGGACGCGACCCTGCTATCAGAACTGGGTATCACTACTCAACTCCTCTCTGTTGCCATGGATGCTAGGGCACTGGACGGTCGCTCCATTGGGAGAGTCACGCACAGCAAAATTCCCCTAAATATGCGGGTATCTGGAAACCACAGAGTCAATTCAGCTTTTCATCATTGAGTCTCCCCACATACCTGTTGGGCTTTTCTTGGCGCCAAAAACACAACCCAGATATTGACTGGACTACGGGTTCCATTCTGGGTTGGAGCCCTTTTTGCCGTTCACACCGCCTAAAGGCGGCACAGCCAACTTCGAGACGTCTGTTTCCAGAATAAAGTATGGTGTCGGATCTCTCAGCCGTGCCCGTAGAGTATCATGGCCTCCTGGAGGTTTTCAACAAGGCTCGTGCTACCTCCCTTCCTGCACATCGTCCCTACGATTGTGCTATTGAAATCCTCCCGGGCACCACACCGCATCGAGGTTGGCTATATTCCCTGTCCGGACCTGAGACCAAGGCCATGGAGAAGTACATCGAGGACTCACTGGCTGTTGGGAGCATTCACCCTTCTGCCTCCCCTGCCGGTGCAGGATTCTTCTTTGTGGGGAAAAAGGACAAGACCCTGTGTCCATGTATTGATTACCGGGGTCTCAATGATATTATGATTAAAAATCGGTACCCTCTACCACTCCTCTCCTCAGCTTTCAAACCTCTTCAGGGGGCTACTATCTTCACCAAACTGGACCTTCGGAATGCCTACCATCTTGTGCGGATACGCGAAGGAGACAAGTGGAAGACAGCTTTCAACACTGCCTGTGGACATTATGAGTACCTGGTTATGCCGTTTGAACTCACCAACGCGCTTGCCGTTTTCCAGGCTCTGGTCAACGATGTGCTCCGGGACATCTTGACTTGTTTTGTTTTTGTCTACGTCAACAACTACCTGGATCTCTCTCGTTCTGCCCAGGAACACATTCTCCATGTTCGACAGGTTCTTCAGCACCTCTTGGAGAATCAGTTGTTTGTAAAGGCTGAGAAGTGTGAGTTCCACCGCTCCACTATCTCCTTTCTAGGATACATTATTGCTGAGGGGAATGTATAGATGGATCCGGAGAAGGTGAGAGCGGTGGGGGATTGTCCCCAGCCCACGTCCAGGCTACAGCTCCAACGGTTTCTGGGTTTTGCTCATTTCTACCGCCGTTTCATTCGGGGCTACAGAAATCTGGCGGCTACCCTCTCTGCACTCACCTCTTCCAAGGTACCGTGTCTCCAGCAGCGACAAGGCTTTTGGGGATCTTAACCTCTCTAGGGTATGTGGGACGAAATCGCTTTACAACGAAAGCAAAACATTAGAATATGTCAGCAGAGTACCCAGCCAGAAATAATCAGACACCCATTTTTCAAGCTAGCATATAATGTCACATGAACCCAAACCACAGCTAAATGCAGCACTAACCTTTGATGATCTTCATCAGATGACACTCCTAGGGCATTATGTTATACAATACATGCATGTTTTGTTCAATCAAGTTCATATTTATATCAAAAACTAGCTTTTTACATTAGCATGTGACGTTCAGAACTAGCATACCCACTGCAAACTTCCGGTGAATTTACTAAATTACTCACGATAAACGTTCACAAAAAACATAACAATTATTTTAAGAATTATAGATACAGAACTCCTTTATGCAATTGCTATGTCCCATTTTAAAATACCTTTTCGGCAAAAGCACATTTTGCAATATTCTGAGTAGATGGCTCGCCATCACGGGCTAGCTATTTTGACACCCACCAAGTTTGGCCCTCACCAAACTCCAATTTACTATAAGAAAATTTGGATTACCTTTGCTGTTCTTCGTCAGAATGCACTCCCAGGACTTCTACTTCAATAACAAATGTTGGTTTGGTTCAAAATAATCCATAGTTATGTTCAAATATCCTCTGTTTTGTTCGTGCGTTCAAGACACTATCCGAAGGGTAACGAAGGGTGACGCGCCCGACGCGTTTCGTGACCAAAAAATTCTAGACATTCCATTACCGTACTTTGAAGCATGTCAACCGCTGTTTAACCTGTTATGGCTAGGGGGCAGTATTTTCACAGCCGGATAAAAAACGTACCCGATTTAATCTGATTATTACTCCTGCCCAGAAACTAGAATATGCATATAATTATTACCTTTGGATAGAAAACACTCCAAAGTTTCTAAAACTGTTTGAATGGTGTCTGTGAGTATAACAGAACTCATTTGGCAGGCCAAAACCTGAGAAGATTCCATGCAGGAAGTGGCCTGTCTGACAATTTCTTGCCCTTCTTGATTATCTCTATCCATTACAGAGGATCTCTGCTGTTACGTGACACTTCCTACGGCTCCCATGGGCTCTCAGAAGGCGGCAAAAAGCTGAATTGTGGCTTTGCAGGCTCTGGCTGAAAAAAAGTAGCGCGTTTGGGTAGTGGCTGGTTACAGTAATGTGAGACTCAGGCTCGTGCCCGCGTCGACCCCATGTCTTGTTTTCTTTCGTCTGTTTACCTAAACGTAGATTCCCGGTCGGAATATTATCGCTTTTTTACGAGAAAAATGGCATAAAAATTGATTTTAAACAGCGGTTGACATGCTTCGAAGTACGGTAATGGAATATTTAGAAATCTTTTGTCACGAATTGCGCCATGCTCGTGACCCTTATTTAAACTTCGGATAGTGTCTTGAACGCACGAACAAAACGCCGCTATTTGGATATAACAATGGATTATTTTGAACCAAACCAACATTAGTTATTGAAGTAGAAGTCCTGGGAGTGCATTCTGACGAAGACAGCAAAGGTAATAACATTTTTCTAATAATAAATCTGACTTTGGTGAAGGCTAAACTTGCTGGGTGTCTAAATAGCTAGCCCTGGGATGCCGGGCTATGTACTCAGAATATTTTAAAATGTGCTTTCATCGAAAAGCTATTTTAAAATCGGACACCTCGATTGCACAAAGGAGTTCTGTATCTATAATTCTTTAAATAATTGTTATGTTTTTTGTGAACGTTTATCGTGAGTAATTTAGTAAATTCACCGGAAGTTTGCGGTGGGAATGCTAGTTCTGAACATCACATGCTAATGTAAAAAGCTGGTTTTTGATAGAAATATGAACTTGATTGAACAAAACATGCATGTATTGTATAACATAATGTCCTAGGGTTGTCATCTGATGAAGATCATCAAAGGTTAGTGCTGCATTTAGCTGTGGTTTTGTTTTTTGTGACATTATATGCTAGCTTGAAAAATGGGTGTCTGATTATTTCTGGCTGGGTACTCTGCTGACATAATCTAATGTTTTGCTTTCGCTGTAAAGCCTTTTTGAAATCGGACAGTGTGGTTAGATAAAGGAGAGTCTTGTCTTTAAAATGCTGTGAAATAGTCATATGTTTGAAAAATGGACGTTTTTGTATTTTTGAGGAATTTGTAATTCCCGCCACGCCTATCATTGGATATTGGAGCAGGTGTTCCGCTAGCGGAACGTCTAGATGTAAGAGGTTAAAATCATTTTTTATGCGAATTTTCTCGTAAAAAAGCGATAATATTCCGACCTGGAAACCCTGTTTTCGTTCAAAGACGAAAAAACAAAAACATGGTGTCGGCTCGTGCACGCGCCCCCAGTCTCATTGTTCTCTGATCGACCACTATCCAAATGCGCTACTGTTTTTCAGCCATGGCCTGCAAAGTCATCATTCAACGTTTTGCCGCCTTCTGAGAGCCTATGGGAGCCGTAGGAAGTGTCACGTTACAGCAGAGATCCTCAGTTTTCAATAAAGAGAGTGTAGAAGGCCAAGAAATGGTCAGAGAAGGCACTTCCTGTAAGGAATCTTCTCATGTTTTTGCCTGCCATATGAGTTCTGTTCTACTCACAGACACCATTCAAACAGTTTTAGAAACTTTAGGGTGTTTTCTATCCAAATCAAACAAGTATATGCATATTCTAGTTTCTGGGCAGTATTAATAACCAGATTAAATCGGGTACGTTTTTTTTATCCGGCCATGCAAATACTGCCCCCTACCCTAGAGATGTTAACCGATCTGGGCTAGGTGGGACGTGACCGTCCCACCTGCGGGACACACTATTCAACAGCCAGTGAAATAGCATGGCGCGAAATACAAAACAGCAAAAATCTCATAATTTCATTTTCTCAAACAATCAACTATTTGACACCATTTTAAAGATAGACTTCTCGTAAATCTAACCACATTGTCCGATTTCAAAAAGGCTTTACGGCGAAAGCATAAAATTAGATTGTTAGGACATAAACTTCACAAGAAAAACCACACAGCCATTTTCCAAGCAAGGACATGCATGACAAAAACCAAAAGTACAGCTAAAATATTCACTAACCTTTGATCTTCATTAGATGGCACTCATAGGACTTCATGTTATACAATACATGTATGTTTTGCTCGATAAAGTTCATATTTATATCCAAAAACAGCATTTTACATTGGCGTGTGATGTTCAGAAAATGTATTCCCACCAAAACTTCCAGTGAATGTGCACATCAATTAAAAAAAATACTCATCATAAACATTGATCAAATTTACAACAGTTATTGAAAGAATTATAGATGCACTACTCCTTGATGCAACCGCTTTGTCAGATTTCAAAATAACTTTACGGAGAAAGCACATTGTTCAATATTCTGAGTACATAGCTCAGCCATCGAAGCAAGCTATACAGCTACCCGCCAAGTTCTGGCATCAACAAAACTCTCAATTAGATTATAAATATTCTCTTACCTTTGCTGATCTTTGTCAGAATGCACTCCGAGGACTCCTACTTCCACAAGAAATGTTTGTTTTGTTTGAAATACTCCATATTTATGTCCAAATACCTCAGTTTTGTTCGTGCGTTCAGATCACTATCCAAAGGCATAACACGCCAGCGTAAATCAGGACACGAAAAGTCAAAATGTTCCATTACCGGTCGTAGAAACATGTCAAACATTGTTTACAATCAATCCTTAGGGTCTTTTTTAACATAAAACGTTGATAATATTCCAACCGGACAATAATATTTTTAAAAATATTTCCCTATACCCTTAGAACCTAGCCTGTAGTATATCCACGATCTACAGGACCTTGCCTAAGAGTTTATGTATTTCCCCGAACCTAGCCGTAATACGTTCACGATTATGGACCTTGCCGGTGTCACGTCCTGGCCAGTATAGGGGTTAATTGTTATTGTAGTTTGGTCAGAACGTGGCAGAGGGTATTTGTTTTATGTGGTTTGGCGTGGTGTTTTGGTAAAAGGGCGTTTGATTTAGTATTTCCGGGTTTTTGGTTTATGATCTATGTTTATGTAATTCTATGTTTAGTCTAGGTAGTCTGTTTCTATGTAGAGTTATTTGGGGTGGACTTCCAATTGAAGGCAGCTGTGTGGTGTTGCCTTTGATTGGAAGTCCTATATTAGTTGGGTGTGTTTGTCTGTGTGTTTGTGGGAGATTGTTCTGAGTTTAGCCTTGTGCCTTGCCAGACTGTGTGTTGATTGTTCGTTCTCTTTTTTTGTTATTTTGGTGTTCATTTTTGGAGTTAATAAACCTCAAGATGAGCTTACACATACCTGCTGCGTTTTGGTCCTCCTTAACCAACGACAACCGTGACAGAATCTCCCACCAAACCAGGACCAAGCAGCAGAGGAACGAGGAGGAAGGATGGACATGGGCCGACTTAAGGAGGAGCGTTTCCAGGGCGATGGAAGAGTTTAGGAAATTCGAGAGGCAGCCCCAATAAAAAAATTTTGGGGGGCACAAGGGCAGTTTTGCGGGGCAAGAATGGAGCCCCAGGCCAGCTCCCCGCACTAGCCTAGAGGTACGTGTTCCCAGTCTGGTACATCCAGTACCAGCACCACGCACCAGGCTTCAAGTGCGTCTCGCCAGTCAACAGTCGCCAGAGCTGCCCGCCAGTCAACAGTCGCCAGAGCTGCCCGCCAGTCAACAGTCACCAGAGCTGCCCGCCAGTCAACAGTCACCAGAGCTGCCGCCAGTCAACAGTCGCCAGAGCTGCCCGCCAGTCAACAGTCGCCAGAGCTGCCCGCCAGTCAACAGTCGCCAGAGCTGCCCGCCAGTCAACAGTCGCCAGAGCTGCCCGCCAGTCAGGAGTCGCCAGAGCTGCCCGCCAGTCAGGAGTCGCCAGAGCTGCCCGCCAGTCAGGAGTCGCCAGAGCTGCCCGCCAGCCAGGAGACGCCAGAGCGGCCCGACTGCCAGGAGACGCCAGAGCGGCCCGACTGCCAGGAGACGCCAGAGCGGCCCGACTGCCCGGAACTGCCAGAGCGGCCAGACTGCCCGGAACTGCTGAGTTGTAGTCAATGAACAGCATTCTCACATAGGTGTTCCTTTTGTCCAGGTGGGAAAGGGCAGTGTGGAGTGTGATTAAGATGGCTTCATCTGTGAATCTGTTAGGGCGGTATGCGAATTGAAGTGGGTCTAGGGTATTGAGGAGGATGCTGTTGATGTGAGCCATGACCAGCCTTTCAAAGCACTTCATGGCTACCGACGTGAGTGCTATGGGCGGTAATCATTTAGGCAGGTTACCTTCGCTTCCTTGGGCACAGGGACTATGGTGATCTGCTTGAAACATGTAGGTATTACAGACTCCGTAAGGGAGAGGTTGAAAATGTCAATGAAGACACTTGCCAGTTGGGCCGTGCATGCTTTGAGTACACGTCCTGGTAGTCTCTGGCCCCGCGGCTTTGTGAATGTTGACCTGTTTAAAGCTCTTGCTCACTTCGGCTACCGAGAGCGTGATCACACAGTCATGCTCTCGTGCATGCTTCAGTGTTGCTTGCCTCGAAGCGAGCATAAAAGGCATTTTGCTCGTCTGGTAGGCTCGCGTCACTGGGCAGCTCGCGTCTGCGTTTCCCTTAGTAGTCTGCAATATTTTTCAAGCCCTTCCACATCTGATGAGCATCAGAGCCAGTGTAGCAGGATTCGAATTTAGTCCTGTATTGATGCTTTGCCTGTTTGAGGGTTCGTTTGAGGGCGTAGCAGGTTTTCCAATAAGCGTCAAGATTAATGTCCCACTCCTTGAAAGCGGCAAATCTAGCCTTTAGCTCGGTTCGGATGTTTGTAATCCATGGCTTCTGGTTGGGATATGTACGTACAGTCACTGTGGGGACGATGTCATTGATACACTTATTGATGAAGCTGGTGACTGAGGTGGCATACTCCTCAATGCCATTGGATAAATCCCGGAACATGTTCCAGCCTGTGCTAGCAAAACAGTCCTGTAGTGTAGCATCCGCATCATCTGACCACTTCCGTATTGAGCGTGTCACTGGTACTTCCTGGTTTAGTTTTTGCTTGTAAGCAGGAATCGGGAGGAAAGAATTATGGTCAAACTTGCCAAATGGAGGGTGAGGGAGAGCTTTGTATGCACATCTGTGTATGGAGTAAAGGTGGTCTAGAGTTTTTCTTCCATGTTTACACATGTAATATGCTGGTAGAAATGAAGAAAAAGGGATTACAAGTTTGCCTGCATTAAAGTCCCCGGCCACTAGGCGCTTCGCTTGTGGATCACCCTTATAACATTATCTGACTACACTGAACAAAAATAGGTTCAAATTACAGTTCATATAAGGAAGTAAGTCAATTGAAATAAGTTTATTAGGCCCCAATCTATGGATTTCATAAGATTGGGAATACAGATAGGTTTAAAAAAAAAAAGTAGGGACGTGGATCAGGAAACCAGTGACCTCAATTTGCCTCATGCAGAGTGACATCTCCTAGGCATAGTTGATCAGGCTGTTGATTGTGGCCTGTGGAATGTTGTCCTGCTCCACTTCAATGGCTATGCAAAGTTACGGAAACTGGAACACGCTATCGTACATGTCGATCCAGGGCATCCCAACATTCTCAATGGGTGACGTGTCTGGTGAGTATGCATGCCATGGAAGTACTGGGACATTTTCAGCTTCCAGGAATTGTGTACAGATCCTTGCGACACGGGGCCGTGCATTATCATGCTGAAACATGCATTTAAGAGCAGTTGGAGGCCACGGAAGGAGTGTTGTATGGATTTGAAGCTTGTTTGGAGGTTAGTTAAGTGGCCAGATGGCCAGATGTATACAGAATGGTGTCGTCTGCGTAGAGGTGGATCTGGGAATCACCCGCAGCAAGAGCGACATAGTTGATATATACAGAGAAAAGAGTCGGCCCGAGAATTTAACCCTATGGTACCCCCATAGACTGCCAGATGTCCGGACAACAGGCCATCCGATTTGACACACTGAAGTCTGTCTGAGAAGTAGTTGGTGAACCAGGCGAGGCAATCATTTGAGAAACCAAAGCTGTTGAGTCTGCCGATAAGAATACGGTGATTGACAGAGTCGAAAGCCTTGGCCAGGTCAATGAAGACGGCTGCACAGTGCTTTTATCGATGGCAGTTATGATATGGTTTAGTACCTTGAGCGTGGCTGAGGTGCACCCATGACCAGCTCGAAAACCAGATTGCACAGCGGAGAAGGTATGGTGGGAATCTAAATTGTCAGTGATCTGTTTATTAACTTGGCTTTCGAGGACTTTATAAAGGCAGGGCAGGATGGATATAGGTCTATAACAGTTTGGGTCTAGAGTGTCACCCCTTTTGAAGAGGGTGATGACCGCGGCAGCCTTCCAATCTTTAGGATACGGCAGATAGGTTGAACAGACTGGTAATAGGGGTTGCAACAATGGCGGCGGATAATTTTAGAGAGGGTCCAGATTGTCTAGCCCAGCTGATTTGTACGGGTCCAGGTTTTGCAGCTCTTTCAGAACGTCTATCTGGATTTGGGTGAAGGAGAGGTGGGGGAGGCTTGGGCAAGTAGTTGCGGGGGGTGCGGAGCTGTTGGCCGGGGCCAGGGTAGCCAGGAGGAAAGCATGGCAAGCCGTTGAGAAATGCTTATTGAAATTTTCGATTATTGTGAATTTATCGGTGGTGACAGTGTTACCTAGCCTCAGTGCAATGGGTGGTGCTCTTATTCTCCATAGACTTTAGTGTCCCAAAACCTTTTGGAGTTAGAGCTACAGGATGCAGATTTCTGTTTGAAAAAGCTAGCCTTTGCTTTCCTGACTGACTGTATATTAGTTCCTGACTTCTCTGAAAGTGTGCATATCGCGGGAGCTTTGATGCTAGTGCAGTCTGCCACAGGATGTTTTTTTTGCTGGTCGAGGGCAGTCAGGTCTGGAGTGAACCAAGGGCTATATATGTTCTTAGTTCTACATTTTTTGAAAGGTGCATTCTTATTTAAGATGTTGAGGAAATTACTTTTAAAGAACGACTAGGCATCCTCGACTGATGGGATGTCGTCAATATCCTTCTAGGATACCCGGGCCAGGTCGATTTAGAAAGGCCTGCTCGCAGAAGTGTTTTAGGGAGCGTTTGACAGTGATGAGGGGTGGTTGTTTGACCGCAGACCCATAGCGGATGCAGGAAATGAGGCAGTGATCGCTGAGATCCTGATTGAAAACAGCAGAGGTGTATTTGGAGGGCAAGTTGGTCAGGAAAATATCTATGAGGGTGCCCATGATCCCCCGATTTTAGGATTGTACCTGGTGGGTTCCTTGGTAATTTGTTGGTAAATTGTGAGATTGAGGGCATCTAGGTTAGATTTTAGGACTGCCGGGGTGTTAAGCATATCCCAGTTTAGGTCACCTAACAGAACGAACTCTGAAGATATATGGGGGGCAATCAATTCACATATGGTGTCCGGTGCACAGCTGGGAGCTGAGTGAGGTCTGTAACAGGCGGCAACAGTCAGTGAGAGACTTATTTCTGGAGAGATTCATTTTTTAAATTAGAAGCTTGAACTGTTTGGGCTAGAGGTCGACCGATTATGATTTTTCAACGCCGATGCCGATTATTGGAGGACCAAAAAAAGCCCATACCGATAAATCGGCCGTTTTTATTTTTTTTTATTTAATTTTTATTATTATATATTTTTTAAATTTGTAATAATGACAATTACAACAATACTGAATGAACACTTATTTTAACTTAATATAATACATCAATAAAATCAATTTAGCCTCAAATAAATAATGAAACATGTTCAATTTGGTTCAAATAATGCAAAAACAGTGTTGGAGAAGAAAGTAAAAGTGCAATATGTGCCATGTAAGAAAGCTAACATTTAAGTTCCTTGCTGAGAACATATGAAAGCTGGCGCTTCCTTTTAACATGAGTCTTCAATATTCGCAGGTAAGAAGTTTTAGGTTGTAGTTATTATAGGAATTATAGGACTATTTCTCTCTATACGATTTGTATTTCATATACCTTTGACTATTGGATGTTCTTATAGGCACTTTAGTATTGCCAGTGTAACAGTATAGCTTCCGTCCCTCTCCTCGCTCCTACCTGGGCTCGAACCAGGAACACATCGACAACAGCCACCCTCGAAGCAGCGTTACCCATGCAGAGCAAGGGGAACAACTACTCCAAGTCTCAGAGCGAGTGACATTTGAAACGCTATTAGCGCGCACCCGCTAACTAGCTAGCCATTTCACATCGGTTACACCAGCCTAACCTTGGGAGTTGACAGGCTTGAAGTCATAAACAGTGCAATGCTTGAAGCACAGCGAAGAGCTGCTGGCAAAACGCAGGAAAGTGCTGTTTGAATGAATGCTTACGAGCCTGCTGGTGCCTACCATCGCTCTGTCAGACTGCTATCAAATCATAGACTTAATTATAATATAATAAACACACAGAAATACGAGCCTTAGGTCATTAATATGGTTGAATCCGGAAACTATCATCTCGAAAACAAAAAGTTTTTCCTTTCAGTGAAATACGGAACCTTTCTGTATTTTATCTAACGGGTGGCATCCCTAAGTCTAAATATTCCTGTTACATTGCACAACCTTCAATGATATGTCATAATTACGTAAAATTCAGGCAAATTAGTTTGCAATGAGCCAGGCGGCCCAAACTGTTGCATATACCCGACTCTGCGTACAATGAACAGAAGAGAAGTGACACAATTTCACCTGGTAAATATTGCCTGCTAACCTGGATTTCTTTTAGCTAAATATGCAGGTTTAAAAATATATACTTCTGTGTATTGATTTTAAGAAAGGCATTGATGTTTATGGTTAGGTACAGTTGTGCAATGATTGTGCTTTTTTAGCAAATGCGCTTTTGTTAAATCATCCCCCGTTTGGTGAAGTCGGCTGTCTTTGTTAGGAAGAAAGTCTTCACAGTTCGCAACGAGCCAGGCGGCCCAAACTGCCGCATATACCCTGACTCTGTTTGCAAGAGAAGTGACACATTTTCCCAAGTTAAAATAAATTAATGTTAGCAGGCAATATTAACTAAATATGCAGGTTTAAAAATATATACTTGTGTATTGATTTTAAGAAAGGTGATGTTTATGGTTAGGTACACGTTGGAGCAAAGTGTACCTAAGCAATTATATGCAATGCAGGAGAGGCTAGATAAACTAGTAATATCATCAACCATGTGTAGTTAACTAGTGATTATGATAGATTGTTTTTTACAAGATAAGTTTAATGCTAGCTAGCAACTTACCTTGGCTTCTTACTGCATTCGCGTAACAGGCAGGCTCATCGTGGAGTGCAATGTAAAGCAGGTGGTTAGAGCGTTGGACTAGTTAATCGTAAGGTTGCAAGATTGAATCCCTGAGCTGACAAGGTAAAAATCTGTCGTTCTGCCCCTGAACAAGGCAGTTAACCCATCGTTCCTAGGCCATCATTGAAAATAAGAATGTGTTCTTAACTGACTTGCCTAGTTAAATAAAGGTGTAAAAAAATAAATAAATAGGCGTCCAAAAATACAGATTTTCGATTGTTATGAAATCTTGAAATCGGCCCTAATTAATCGGCCATTCCGATTTAATTGGTCGACCTCTAGTTTGGGCATAGACCTGGAAAGTATGTCTGAACTTTGCAGGCTAACTCCTCCCCCTTTGGCAGTTCTGTCTTGATGGAAAATGTTGTAGTTGGGTATGGAAATCTCAGAATTTTTGGTGGCCTTCCTAAGCCAGGATTCAGACACGGCAAGGACATCAGGTTTGGCGGAGCGTGCTAAAGCAGTGAGTAAGATAAACTTAGGGAGGAGGCTTCTGTTGTTAACATGCATGAAACCAAGGCTTTTTCGGTTACAGAAGTCAACAAATGAGAGCGCCTGGGGACATGCAGGGCCTGGGTTAACCTCCACATCACCCGAGGAACAGATGAGGGTACGGCTAAAGGCTATCAAAACTGGTTGTCTAGTGCGTTTGGGACAGAGAATAAATGGAGCAGATTTCTGGGCATGGTAGAATATATTCAGGGCATAATGTACAGACGGGTATGGTGGGCTGCGGGTACAGTGGAGGTAAGCCCAGGCACCGAGTGATAAGAGAGGTTGCATCTCTGGACGGGCTAGTTATGCTGGGTAGATCACCGCATGTGTGGGAAGTGGGACAAAGGAGGTATCTGAGGCATGTTGAGTGGGACTAGGGGCTCCGCAGTAAACTAAAACAATGATAACTATCCTAAACGACAGCATAAAAGGCATTATGACATTTGAGAGAGACATAAAGCGTGGCATAAAGCAATCACAGGTGTTGATTGGGAGAGCTGGGTAAAGACAACAATAGCTAATTAGTTAAGACAACAACAGGTAAAATGGCAATGAATGGGCAGAGAGGGTCGGTTAACTACACATAGGGCCTGATTTCGAGGCTGGGACCGACAGATAAACAAAAAATAAACAAATAGAGGACCGTGATTAATGAACAGTCCAGCAGGCATCAGCTATGTAGCCAAGTGATCATAGGGTCCAGGGGGCAGCAATAGATGGAACAGGGAAGCCGTGGGGTAGTCGTTACTACGCTAGCACGCAGGAGACACGGCATTTAAAGTTAGCAGGCCGGGGTAAGTAGAAGTGTCTGCTCCGACGTCCGGCAAAGGCCAGTTGAGGGCACAGCGGATGGAGTTACATCGGCGGACCGGTCGTGGTGGTACAGCGGGGCGGTCGTGGTGGTACAGCGGGGTACAGCAGGGCCAGATGGTGAAAGAGGTGTTGTAGTAATTTTGTTTGCTAGCCGGGAGATGCGCCTGGCTCACGGCTAACTGGTGCTAGCTTCGGGGCAGGGGAATTAGCCACTATAGCCACTCAGTAGCAGCTAGCTAGCAGCGATGATCCGATGCAAAGGTCCAGAGCTTACGGCAAGGATCCGGTGGAGTAGTGGATTCTAGCCGTGTTGGGGTAGAGTCTGGGAGGCATTGGCTGAGTAGCCAAGTGATCACAGAGTAGGCTGGGAGGTGGGCCTGGCTCAGGGCTAGCTTCGGGGCTGGGTCACTCGGTGGCAGCTAGCTAGCTGTGATGATCAGGAGTAATGGTCCAGGGTTTACGGCAGGAATCCGGTGTTGTAGTGGAGAAAACAGTCCGATACTGGCAGTCTGGCAAGTATTATACAGGCAAAAAAAACAACTGGTGTCTGTGCAGAAGGTAAAGGCCGGTAGCAGTGGCTAACAATGACTAAATGGCTAGTAGCTAATTAGCTGGTTAGCTTCAGATAGAGGTTCTGGCTATAAGGTCTAAAAAAATTGCGGATCCGTGTCACATTGGGTGAGGCGGGTTACCGGAAGGTATATTTAATTTAAAAATGGAAAAGAGATTGAAAATAAATTGATATATACAAAAAGTAAACGAGAGGACGACAAACCACGTCTGCACTGCTACGCCGTCTTGGAAGGCAATGAGACTTGAGATTGAGCTCCGGTGCATCCTGTTTCCATTGATCATCCTTGATGTTTCTATAACTTTATTGGAGTCCACCTGTGTTAAATTCAATTTATTGGAAATGATTTGGAAAGGCACACACCTGTCTATATAAGGTCCCACAGTTGACAGTGCATGTCAGAGCAAAAACTAAGCTATGAGGTCGAAGGAATTTTCCGTAGAGCTCCGAGACAGGATTGGGTGGAGGCACAGATCTGGGGAAGGGTACCAAAACATTTCTGCAGCATTGAAGGTCCCCAAGAACACGTGGCCTCCATCATTCTTAAATGGAAGACGTTTGGAACCACCAAGACTCTTCTTAGAGCTGGCCGCATCAGCCAAACTGAGCAATTGGGGGAGAAGGTTCTTGGCCAGGGAGGTGACGAAGAACCGGTGGTCACTCTGACAGAGCCCCTGAGTTCCTCTGTGGAGATGGTAGAACCTTCCAGAAGGACAACCATCTCTGCAGCACTCCACCTATCAGGCCTTTTATGGTAGGTGGCCAGGCGGAAGCCACTCCTCAGCAAAAGGCACATAACAGCTCACTTGGAGTTTGCCTAAAAGCACCTAAAGACTCTCAGAACATGAGAAACACGATTTTCTGGTCTGATAAAACCAACATTGAACTCTTTGGCCTGAATGCCAATCGTCTGTCTCTGAGCTCTACGGACAATTCCTTCGACCTCCTAGCTTGATTTTTGCTCTGACATGCACTGTCAACTGTGGGACCTTATATAGACAGGTGTGTGTGTTTTTCCAAATCATGTCCAATCAATTGAATACTTATGTTAAGGTATTTCAGTTTTTTATTTTTAATACAATTGCACCCCCCAAAAAACTGTTTTTGCTTTGTTGGAATGGGGTATTGTCTGTAGGAAGGGGTCTGATTACTTTCCGAATGCACTTTAAGTATGTAATTGTTGTTTGTTCCCTTTACCTAATATTAGGTTTTGGTTGAAGATCTGATTACATTCAGTATCAAAAATATGCAAAAATAGTGAATCTGAAGGTGGGAAAATACTTTTTCAAAGCACTAACTTGAGCTCTTCCTACATCTCATTTTCCTCAGATGACTCGGGATGACTTCCCTCTAAACTCGCCGTTGGGACCAGTTGGTAGTGCCCAGAGCTTGGAGGTCCAGTCCACTCTCAGGACACAGGGCAGCAAGGTGGACGATCTGAGCACATGCAATGACCTCATCTCTAAACATGGCTCCGCCCTTCAGAGGTCAGTACACTTTCTTCTCCTGATTGGTCAAACGGTTGTGCTCTTGAAGTCATGAGTTTCTCTTCTCTGACTATTAGTTGCAATTTTTTTTGTATTTTAGCCATAATTTCAAATACTTCATGTTTTCTTTAAGAACACTTCTTAGAGAACGACCTTGAGTTGCTTAGTACTGCTTCTTATCTTATTTATTATCCCAAAAAGTGTTATTGTCAACCTCGTGAACGAGAACCAATCACAGTACTGGAAGTAGTCGCAGTAAAAAAAGCAAATTTCTAGTGTCACATAGCATTCTATAAGCCATGTTTCACTTTTGTGGATTGCCTTTCCTTTACATCTAGTATATAGTTGACATTTAGCGCCTGTTGCAAGTGGAAATGTGTGTTAAGTGTGTTAAACATTTAATACTAGACTCGCCACATAGGTGGGGAGACATCAGGTGATTTTAAGAAATCAAATAACTCTACCATTGTGAAAAATACACTTATCTATGACACTGACTTGGTTTGATTTTTATTATCACCGACCGTATCCTATTTTGTTTTATGAGCTCTTTTAGGAGGACATGTCATTTAGAATATTTTTTTCCCCCTCTGCCCCTTCTCCCGACAGTTGCCTGCCCAGGTGATAAAACCCCAACAAACTACAACTACCAACACTAATTTCACACTTATAATATATTGACAAATTAAATTGAGAAAATGCTAATAGTGAGAATTTTATCAATTGTGAATGAAGAGGCCAGTGTGTTTTGACACTGGTGAGGCAATATTTTCTATATACACTACGTGACCAAAAGTATGTGTGCTCGTTGAACATCTCAATCCAAAATCATGGGCATTCATATGGAGTTGGTCCCCCCTTGCTGCTGTAACAGCCTCTACTCTTCTGGTAAGGCTTTCAAGTAAATGTTGGTACATTGCTGTGGCGACTTGCTCCCATTCAGCCATGAGGATTTGTGAGGTCTGGCACTGATGTTGGGTGATTAGGCCTGGCTTGCAGTCTGCGCTCCAATTCATCCCAAAGGCATTAGATGGGGTTAAGGTCAGGGCTCTGTGCAGGCCAGTCAAGTTCTAACACCGATCTCAACAAACCATTTCTGTATGGACATTGCTTTGTGCAAAGGGGCATTATTATGCTGAAACAAAAAAGTGGCCTTCCCCAATCTGTTGCCACAAAGTTGGAAGCACATGTTGAGTTCTGAGAATATGAAATATACTAATTCATGTCACTGAGGGAGAGAGGGTAATGTATAACGTTTTCATTATATCAGGTATCCTATTGAAATATTGAGTTCAGGGAAGCGATCACTTGGCATGCATTGATAAGGGGAGAGAGCCATGGATTAGTGATGAACGGGGGTCGAGATCAGGTCACGTTAAGAGAGAAATAAAAGTTTATGGCCCGAATCACTTAGTGTCCTGCCTAGCAGTAAAGACACAATGTTTGTACAGATGTGTAGGAGACTCAACCTAGGAGGAAGGGTTAAATACCAGTGCTTGTGTGAAAATGTTTTTGTTTAATGCAGCTGTATAGATCCTCTGGGAAGAATAAACTTGGTTAAGCTTCCATAGTGTCTGAGTTTTTTACTCTGAGAATTGGAACCTAACACACAGAATGTCATTGTATACTGTAGCGTTATTTCCCTTCACTGGAACTAAGGGGCCTAGCTCGAACAATGAAAAACAGCCCCAGACCATTATTCCTCCTCCACAAAACTTTACAGTTGGCACTATCCATTGGGGCAGGTTGCGTTCTCCTGCCATCCGCCAAACCCAGATTTGTCCGTCGTACTGCCAGATGGTGAAGCGTGTTTGATCACTGCAGAGAACGCATTTCCATTGCTGCAGAGTCCAATGCCAGCGAGCTTTACAACACTCCAGCCGACACTTGGCATGGTGATCTTAGCCTTGTGTGCAACTGTTTGGCCATAGAAACCCATTTCATGAACCTCCTGATTACAAGTATTGTGCTGATGTTGCTTCCAGAGTCAGTTTGGAACTCTCTGGTGAGTGTTGCAACTGAGGACAGACAATATTTTTACATGCTTCCGCACTTGGCGGTCCCGTTCTGTCAGCTTGTGTACCACTTTGTGGCTGAGATGTTGCTCCTAGACATTTCCACTTTACAATAACAGCACTTACAGTTTACCAGGGCAGCTCCAGCAGGGCAGAGATTTGACGGACTGACTTGTTGGAAAGGTGGCATCCTATGACGGTGCTACGTTGAAACTCACTGAGCTCTTCAGTAAGCCAATCTACTGCATGTTTGTCTATGGAAATTTCATGGCTGTGTGCTCGATTTTTATACACCTGTCAGCAACAGGTGTGGCTGAAATGGTGTCCCCATACATTTGTGTATATACAGTTGAAGTTGGAAGTTTACATACACCTTAGCCAAATAAATGTAAACTTTATTTTAAGAATGTGAAATGTCAGAATAATAGTAAAGAGAATTATTTATTTCAGCTTTTATTTCTTTCATCACATTCCCAGTGGGTCAGAAGTTTACATGCACTCAATTAGTATTTGGTAGCATTGCCTTTAAATTGTTTTAACTTGGGTCAAGTGTTTCCGGTAACCTTCCACAAGCTTCCCACAATAAGTTGGGTGAATTTTGGCCCATTCCTCCTGACAGAGCTGGTGTAACTGAGCCAGGTTTGTAGGCCTCCTTGCTCGCACACACTTTTTCAGTTCTACCCACACATTTTCTATAGGATTGAGGTCAGGGCTTTGTGATGGCCACTCCAATACCTTGACTTTGTTGTCCTTAAGCCATTTTGCCACAACTTTGGAAGTATGCTTGGGGGTCATTGTCCATTTGGAAGACCCATTTGCGACCAAGCTTTAATTTCCCGACTGATGTCTTGAGATGTTGCTTCAATATATCCACATAATTTCCCTCTTCATGATGCCATTTATTTTGTGAAGTGCACCAGTCCCTCTTGCAGCAAAGCACCCCCGCAACATGATGCTGCCACCCCCGTGCTTCACGGTTGGGATGGTGTTCTTCAGATTGCAAGCCTCCCCCTTTTTCCTCCTAACATAACGATGGTCATTATGGCCTAACAGTTCTTTGTTTCATCAGACCAGAGGACATTTCTCCAAAAAGTACGATCTTTGTCCCCACGTGCAGTGGCAAACCGTAGTCTTGCTTTTTTATGGCGGTTTTGGAGCAGTTGGTTCTTCCTTGCTGAGCGACCTTTCAGGTTATGTCAATATAGGACTCGTTTTACTGTGGATATAGATACTTTTGTACCTGTTTCCTCCAGCACCTTCACAAGGTCCTTTGCTGCTGTTCTGGGATTGATGTGCACTTTTTGCACCAAAGTCTGTTCATCTGAAGTAGACAGAACGTGTCTTCTTCCTGAGCGGTATGACGGCTGCGTGGTCCCATGGTGTTTATACTTGCGTTCTATTTGTTTGTACAGATGAACGTGGTACCTTCAGGCGTTTGGAAATTGCTCCCAAGGATGAACCAGACTTGTGGAGGTCTACAATTTTTTTTCCTGAGGTCTTGGCTGATTTCTTTAGATTTTTCCCATGATGCCAAGCAAAGAGGCACTGAGTTTCAAAGTAGGTCTTGAAATATATCCACAGGTACACCTCCAATTGACTCAAATGATGTAAATTAGTCTCAGAAGCTTCTAAAGCCATGACATAATTTTCTGGACATAATTTTCCAAGCTGTTTAAAGGCACAGTCAACTTAGTGCATGTAAACTTCTGACCCACTGGAATTGTGATTAAGTGAAATAATCTGTCTGTAAACAATTGTTGGAAAAATTACTTGTGTGATGCACAAAGTAGATGTCCTAACTGACTTGCCAAAACTATAGTTTGTTAATTAACAAGAAATTTGGGGAGTGGTTGAAAAACTACTTTTAATGACTCCAACCTAAGTGTATGTAAACTTCCGACTTCAACTGTTCCATTATAGCAGTGTTAGCTAGCTTGAAATTCTAATTTTGTACTTGTATTTATTTTGGTTCCCCATTAGCTGCTGTTAAGGCAGTAGCTACTCTTCCTGTGGTCCAGCAAAATTTAAGGTAGTTAATACAATTTTAAAAACATTACAATACATTCACAGATTTCACAACACACTGTGTACCCTCAGGCCCCTACTCCACCAGTACCACACATACACTATCGGTCAAAAGTTTTAGAACACCTCATTCAAGGGTTTTTCTTTATTTTTACAATTTTCTGCATTGTAGGATAACAGTGAAGACATCAAAACTATGAAATAACACACATGGAGTCATGTAGTAACCAAAAAGTGTAAAACCATTCAAAATATATTTGAGATTCTTCAAATAGACACCCTTTCCCTTGATGAAAGCTTTTCACACTTTTGCATTCTCTCACCCAGCTTCATGAGGTAGTCACTTAATGCGTTTGAGCAGTTGTGACAAGGTGGGGAGTATGCAGAAGATAGCCCTATTTGGTAAAAAACCAAGTCCTTATTATGGCTAGGACTGCTCAAATTTTCAGAGAAATGACAGTCCATCATTAAGACATGGTCAGTCAATACGTACAATTTCACGAATTTTGAAAGTTTATTCAAGTGCAGTTGCAAAAACCATCAAGCACTATGAGGAATTTTGCTCTCATGAGGACCGCCACAAGAATGGAAGACCCAGAGTTACCTCTGCTGCCGAGGATAAGTTAATTAGAGTTACCAGCCTAAATAAATGCTTCACAGAGTTCAAGTAACAGACACAACTGAACATCAACTGTTCAGAGGAGACTGCGTGAATCAGGCCTTCATGGTCGAATGCTGCAAAGAAACCACTACTAAAGGACACCAATAAGAAGAAGAGACTTGCTTGGGCCAGAAACATGAGCAATGGACATTGGACCAGAGTAAAGTTGTCCTTTGGTCTGGAGTCCAAATTTGAGATTTTTGGTTCCAACCACCGTGTCTTCGTGAGACGCGCTGTGAGTGAATGGATGATCTCCGCATGTGTATTTCCCACCGTAAAGCATGGATGAGGTGTTCTGGGGGTGTTTTGCTGGTGATACTCTGTGATTTATTTAGAATTCAAGGCACACCTAACCAGCATGGCTACCAAAGCATTCTGCAGCGATGTGCCATCCCATCTGGTTTGAGCTTAGTGGGATTATCATTTGTTTTTCAAAAGGATAGTGACCCAAGACACCTCCAGGCTGTGTAAGAGCTTTTTGACCAAGAAGGAGAGTGATGGAGTGCTGCATCAGATGACCTGGCCTCCACAATCCCCCGACTTCAACCAAATTGAGGTGGTTTGAGATGAGTTGGACTGCAGAGTGAAGGAAAAGAAGTGTTCAGCATATGTGGGAACTGCTTCAACACTTTTGGAAAAGCATTCCAGGTGAAGCTGGTTGGTAAAATGCCTCGTTTGTACTTTTAGCCAGGAGAGATGGTCCCAAACCATCTCAATTAGGTTGACGTCACTCTGCGGTTTGGGACCGCAGAGTGAAGCAAAAGCAGCCAACAAATTCTCAGCATATGTGGGAACTCCTTCAAACTGTTGGAGAAGCATTTGTCATAAAGCTGGTTGAGAGAATGCCAAGAGTGTGCAAAGCTGTCAAGGCAAAAGGTGGCGACTTTGAAGAATCTAAAATATATTTCAATTTTTGGTTACTACGTGATTCCATATGTTATTTCATAGTTTTGACGTCTTCACTATTATTCTACAATGTAGAAAATAGTAAAAATAAAAACCCTTGAATGTGTAGGTGTGTCAACTTTTGACTGGTTTTCAGGTACTTAGTCTAGGTCTCAACTTATTGTTGAGAGTTGCAAAATTAGAATGAATTAGAATTTGGTAGTACATCAGCCGATTTTTCCACTTATGTCAGTCACTCAATTAGCCCACGTCACCTAACATGTTTTTAGGTTGTAGTAATCATCACCAAATTACTGACTGGGCATGGGGGCCCTGTAGTTTAACCCTGAAAATAAAAAAATGATCCACTGCGAAGAGTGTGGCACAACAATGTCTTTCCCATGAGGTGCCCCCCCCCCCCCCAAAAAAGGCTAGAGGTGCTTCTGCCTGATGACCTTCCCTGACATTTTCCTCAACTTACCAATACCTTTCTGACACGTCAGTGACTTACTGTTGCAAATACAAATTGTTATACCTTTCCCATAATAAAGTCATTTGAAACCATTCAAGTTATTAGCCTTAGTGGCTATTAGCCTTAAACTTGATTTCAGTTTCTGTGCCACAACATCTTTTATACTGGTAATCAGAATGTGTTAGTTGTCCTGTAGGGCTTTAATGGTCATTCAATTTTGTCAGCTGTTGATTGCCATACAAACAACCCCCAGGTAGTGAGTGTAGGGAACAACACATCCGCCCCGCTGATCCTCAACACGGTGTCCCCTCAAGGTTGCGTGCTCATTCCCGTCCTGTACTCCCTGTTCACTCATGACTGCATGGCCTGGCATGACTCCAACACCATCATCAAGTTTGCCGATGACACAACCGTGGTAGGCCTGATCACCGACAACGATGAGACAGCCTATAAGGGAGGAGGTCAGAGACCTGGTTGTGTGGTGCCAGGACAACAACCTCTCCCTCAACGTGAACAAGACAAAGGAGATGATTGTGGACTACAGGAAAAGGAGGACCGAGCACGCCCCCATTCTAATCGACAGGGCTGTAGTGGAGCAGGTTCAGAGCTTCAAGTTCCTTGGTATCCACATAACCAAGTCTAGGTCCAAGAGGCTTCTAAACAGCTACTACCCCCAAGCCATAATACTCCTGAACATCTAATTAAATGGCTACCCAGACTTTTCATTGCCCCCCCTTTACTCTGCTGCTACTGTTATTTTCTATGCATAGTCACTTTAACTCTACCTACATGTACATATTACCTCAATTACCTTGACTAACCGGTGCCCCCGCACATTGACTCTGTACTGTTACCCCCTGTATATAGCCTTGCTCTTGTTATTTTACTGCTGCTCTTTAATTATTTGTTACTTTTATGTCTTATTTTTGTAGGTATTTTTCTTGTAAGCAAGCATTTCACTGTAATGTCTACACCTGTTATATTTGGCGCATGTGACAAATACAATTGCATTTTTTAGATGGACAATAAGTTGCTGTGTTACCAGCCCATTAGTGACTGGCAGTTAGCAAGCTTAGTTAGCTACTAATGACCAGCAGCATCAGTGTACAGTTTTGGAGAAGCATACAGTTACCGTGACTTAACGGTCAGGTGGAATTTAACTGCGGTCATGACTCGTAACTGCTGGTGTGTCGGTAATACGGTCAACGTAACAGCCCCAGTGTCAAGTTATATAGCTACAATTTCATTGAAGTCTGAATAAAATGTATGATAGCTTACTTAAGCTATTGTTTAAGCACCCTAAAAGCAAATTCTTTTACCTTTTTTTTCTTTTTTTATTCTTCTAAATACATGTCTGTCCAATAGAGTTCTGTTATACTCACAGACACCATTCAAACAGTTTTAGAAACTTTGGAGTGTTTTCTATCCAAAGCTACTAATTATATGCATATTCTAGTTTCTGGGCAGGAGTAATAACCAGATTAAATCGGGTACGTTTTTTATCCGGCCGTGAAAATACTGCCCCCATCCATAACAAGTTAACTTCTCTGGGAAATGTGGGACGCTAGCATCCCACCCCGCCAACAGCCAGTGAAATAGCAGAGCGCCAAATTCAAAACAACAAAATACCGTTGATGATCTTCATCGGAATGCACTCCCAGGAATCCCAGTTCCACAATAAATGTTCGTTTTGTTTCGATAAAGTTAATCTTTATGTCGAAATACCTCCTCATTTTTCCGCTGTCCCGGTAAATTCCACCAGATGGCAAATGGATTCTTATTGCAAATGTACAAAACATCACCAATCATGACATGGCCATTTCTCCTAAACGAAAAGACTTCGAGACGAAACTTGGTGAGCATAGGTTTGGCATAATGGGCTGTTAGCCCAGAAACAAGATGGCATCGAGGCCTCAATGCTTTTTGAGTTAAGGCCATTTTTCTGGGATTAAAGGTCGAAAATGAAAATAAAGTACATGAACCTACGGTGTCAGGAAAAAAGAACCAGCCATTTATCTATCTAATTTACGAGAAATCGTACAATGTACATTTGGTGATGGTCAAAGACATGTGTTTTTTTTCCCCAAAAAAGTTACAGATCCAGTTGCGGCGTGTTCAGACGAATCCGTTAACCTTTTAGGGACAGACGTTCCGCTAGCGGCACGCCTCACCAATATCCAATGGTAGAGCGTGGCGCGAAATACAAATACCTCAAATGCTATAACTTCAATTTCTCAAACAGATGACTATTTTACACCATTTTAACCTGTTTAGGATAGGGGGCAGTATTTTCACGGCCGGATAAAAAAAACGTACCCGATATAATCTGGTTACTACTCCTGCCCAGAAACTAGAATATGCATATAATTAGTAGATGTGGATAGAAAACACCCTAAAGTTTCTAAAACTGTTTGAATGGTGTCTCTGAGTATAACAGAACTCATATGGCAGGCCAAAACCTGAGAAGATTCTATATGGGAAGTGCCCTGTCTGACCATTTCTTGGCCTTCTGTAGCCTCTTTATCGAAAATACAGGATCTCTGCTGTAACGTGACATTTTCTAAGGCTCCCATAGGCTCTCAGAAGGCACCAGAACGTGGAATGATAACTCTGCAGTCCCTGGGCGAAAAACAGTAGGGGTTTTGGAGAGTGGTCATTCTGAGAACAATGACACTGGTGCGCGCGTGCATGTGACGACTCCATTTTCTACTTTCAGTGTTTGAACGGATACAACGTCTCCCGGTTGGAATATTATCGATATTTTACGAGAAAAATCACATAAAAATTGATTTTAAACAGCGTTTGACCTGCTTCGAAGTACGGTAATGGAATATTTAGACATTTTGTCACGAAATGCGCTCGCGCGTCACCCTTCGGGTAGTGACCTGAATGCACGAACAAAACGGAGCTATTTGAATATAACTATGGATTATTTGGAACCAAAACATTTGTTGAAGTATAAGTCCTGGGAGTGCATTCTGATGAACAACAGCTAAGGTAATCCAATTTTTCTTATAGTAATTCTGAGTTTAGTGAGCACCAAACTTGGTGGGTGTCAAATTAGCTAGCCTGTGATGGCCGAGCTATCTACTCAGAATATTGCAAAATGTGCTTTCGCCGAAAAGCGCTTTTAAAATCTGACACCGCGGTTGCATAAAGGAGTTCTGTATCTATAATTCTTTAAATAATTATGTTTTTTGTGAACGTTTATGAGTCATTTAGTAAATTCACCGGAAGTTTGCTAATGTAAAAAGTTGTTTTTTGATATAAATATGAACTTGATTGAACAAAACATGCATGTATTGTATAACATAATGTCCTAGGAGTGTCATCTGATGAAGATCATCAAAGGTTAGTGCTGCATTTAGCTGTGGTTTTGGTTTTTGTGACATTATATGCTTGCTTTGAAAATGGCTGTGTGATTATTTTTGGCAGGGTACTCTCCTGACATAAGCTAATGTTTTGCTTTCGCTGTAAAGCCTTTTTGAAATCGGACAATGTGGTTAGATTAACAAGAGTCTTGTCTTTAACCTCTTACATCTAGACGGAACGGCTCAGCAATATCCAATGGTATAGCGTGGCGCGAATTACAAATACCTCAAAAATGCTAAAACTTCAATTTTTCAAACATATGACTATTTTACACCATTTTAAAGACAAGACTCTCCTTTATCTAACCACATTGTCCGATTTCAAAAAGGTTTTACAACGAAAGCAAAACATTAGATTATGCCAGGAGAGTACCCAGCCAGAAATAATCACACACCCATTTTTCAAGCTAGCATATGTCACAAAAACCAAAACCATAGCTAAATGCAGCACTAACCTTTGATCTTTATCAGATGACACTCCTAGGACATTATATTATACAATACATGCATGTTTTGTTCAATCAAGTTCATATTTATATCATTATATTGTAATTTAAAGAATTATAGATTTACATCTCTTGAACGCAATCGACTTGCCAGATTTAAAAATAACCTTACTGGGAAATCACACTTTGCAATAATCTGAGCACTGCGCCCAGAAAAATACGCTTTGCGATACAGACTAACCGCCATGTTGGAGAGATCTAAAATCGAAAATACTATGTAAATAATCCATTACCTTTGATTCTCTTCATCAGATGTCACTTCCAGGAATCCCAGGTCCATAACGAATGTAGTTTTGTTCAAAAAAGCTCATCATTTATGTCCAAAAAGCTCCGTGTTGTTAGCACATGATCTAAGCCCGCCGGACTTCACTTCATGAACGAGGGGAAAAAATATATTTACGTTCGTTCAAACATGTCAAACGTTGTATAGCATAAATCATTAGTGCCTTTTTTAACCAGAACATGAATAATATTCAAGGTGGACGAATGCATTCTCTTTTAAAACGTATTGGAACGAGGGTACCCAACATGACCTCGCGCGCCAGAGTCTAATCGGCCATCACCGTTCCAAGGCTCTTGTTCGGTCAGATCTCACAGTAGAAGACTCAAAACACTTTGTAAAGGCTGGTGACATCTAGTGTAAGCAATAGGAAGTGCCAAAACATTAATAAGCCCCTGTGTGTTTCAATGGCATAGGCTTAAAGGTAATTCAACACATCAGGTATCCACTTCCTGTCAGAATCTGTCTCAGGGTTTTGCCTGCCAAATGAGTTCTGTTATACTCACAGACACCATTCAAACAGTTTTAGAAACTTTAGGGTGTTTTCTATCCATATATAATAAGTATATGCATATTCTAGTTACTGGGTAGGATTAGTAACCAGATTAAATCGGGTACGTTTTTTTATCCAGCCGTGAAAATACTGCCCCCTAGCCCCAACAGGTTAACCTGTTAGGGCTAGGGGGCAGTATTGACACGGCCGGATAAAAAATGTACCCGATTTAATCTGGTTACTACTCCTGCCCAGTAACTAGAATATGCATATAATTATTGGCTTTGGATAGAAAACACCCTAAAGTTTCTAAAACTGTTTGAATGGTGTCTGTGAGTATAACCTCTTACATCTAGACGTTCCGCTAGCGGAACACCTGCTCCAATATCCAATGATAGGCGTGGCGCGAATTACAAATTCCTCAAAAATACAAAAACTTCAATTTTTCAAACATATGACTATTTCACAGCATTTTAACCTGTTGGGTCTAGGGGGCAGCATTTGCACGTCTGGATAAAAAAAATGTACCCGATTTAATCTGGTTACTAATCCTACCCAGTAACTAGAATATGCATATACTTATTATATATGGATAGAAAACACTCTAAAGTTTCCAAAACTGTTTGAATGGTGTCTGTGAGTATAACAGAACTCATTTGGCAGGCAAAACCCTGAGACATTTTCTGACAGGAAGTGGATACCTGATGTGTTGTATTGATTTTAAACCTATCCCATTGAAAAACACAGGGGATTAGGAATATTTTGGCACTTCCTATTGCTTCCACTAGATGTCACCAGCCTTTACAAAGTGTTTTGAGTCTTCTGGAGGGAGATCTGACCGAACAAGAGCCATGGAACGGTGATGTCCCATTAGACACCTGGCGCGCTACTTCATGTTGGGTACCCTCGTTCCAATACGTTATAAAAGGCTATGCATTCGTCCACCTTGAATATTATTCATGTTCTGGTTAAAAAAGGCCCTAATGATTTATGCTATACAACGTTTGACATGTTTGAACGAACGGAAATATATTTTTTCCCCTCGTTCATGACGAGAAGTCCGGCTGGCTTACATCATGTGCTAACGAGACGGAGATTTTTGGACATAAATGATGAGCTTTTTTGAACAAAACTACATTCGTTATGGACCTGTGATACCTGGAAGTGACATCTGATGAAGAGAATCAAAGGTAATGGATTATTTACATAGTATTTTCGATTTTAGATCTCCCCAACATGACGTCTAGTCTGTATCGCAACGCGTATTTTTCTGGGCACAGTGCTCAGATTATTGCAAAGTGTGATTTCCCAGTAAGGTTATTTTTAAATCTGGCAAGTTGATTGCGTTCAAAAGATGTAAATCTATAATTCTTTAAATGACAATATAATATTTTACCAATGTTTTCTAATTTTAATTATTTAATTTGTGACGCTGACTTGACTGCCGGTTATTGGAGGGAAACGATTTCCTCAACATCAATGCCATAGTAAAACGCTGTTTTTGTATATAAATATGAACTTGATAGAACTAAAAATGCATGCATTGTCTAACATAATGTCCTAGGAGTGTCATCTGATGGAGATTGTAAAAGGTTAGTGTATCATTTTAGCTGGTTTTATGGTTTTGGTGACCCTGTCTTTGACTTGACAAAACATTACACACAACTCTTGTAAATGTACTGTCCTAACATACTCTAAATTTATGCTTTCGCCGTAAAACCTTTTTGAAATCGTAAAACGTGGTTAGATTAAGGAGATGTTTATCTTTCAAATGGTGTAACATAGTTGTATTTTTGAAAAATTTGAATTTTGACATTTATTTGGATTCAAATTTGCCGCTCTTGAAATGCACCTGCTGTTGATGGAGTGCACCACAGGTGGCACGCTAGCGTCCCACCTAGCCCCAAGAGGTTTTAAAGACAAGACTCTCCTTTATCTAACCACACTGTCCGATTTCAAAAAGGCTTTACAGCGAAAGCAAAACATTAGATTATGTCAGCAGAGTACCAAGCCAGAAATAATCAGACACCCATTTTTCAAGCTAGCATATAATGTCACAAAAAACAAAACCACAGCTAAATGCAGCACTAACCTTTGATGATATTCATCAGATGACAACCCTAGGACATTATGTTATACAATGCATGCATGTTTTGTTCAATCAAGTTCATATTTATATCAAAAAACAGCTTTTTTTACATTAGCATGTGACGTTCAGAACTAGCATACCCCCCGCAAACATCCGGTGAATTTACTAAATTACTCACGATAAACGTTCACAAAAAACATATCAATTATTTTAAGAATTATAGATACAGAACTCCTCTATGCACTCGATATGTCCGATTTTAAAATAGCTTTTCGGTGAAAGCACATTTTGCAATATTCTCAGTAGATAGCCCAGCCATCACGGCTAGCCATTTAGACACCGACCAAGTTTAGCCCTGATCAAACTCTGATTTACTATTACAAAAGTTTCATTACCTTTGTTGTCTTCGTCAGAATGCACTCCCAGGACTGCTACTTCAATAACAAATGTTGGTTTGGTCCAAAATAATCCATCGTTATATCCGAATAGCGGCATTTTGTTCGTGCGTTCCAGACACTATCCGAAATGGTAAAGAAGGGTCGCGCGTATGGCGCAATTTGTGACAAAAAAATTCTAAATATTGCATTACCGTACTTCGAAGCATGTCAACCGCTGTTTAAAATCAATTTTTATGCCATTTTTCTCGTAGAAAAGCGATAATATTCTGACCGAGAATCTCCTTTTCGGCAAACAGAGGAAAAAATCACAAAGACGGGGGCGGTCAGGTCACGCGCCTAAGCCCACAGTCCCTTGATCGGCCACTTGAGAAAGGCGATAATGTGTTTCAGCCTGGGGCTGGGATGACGACATTCAGGTTTTTCCCGGGCTCTGAGCGCCTATGGACGACGTAGGAAGTGTCACGTTAGAGCAGAGATCCTTAGTAAAAGATAGAGATGGCAAAGAAGTTCCAGAAATGGTCAGACAGGCCACTTCCTGTAAAGGAATCTCTCAGGTTTTGACCTGCCATTTGAGTTCTGTTATAATCACAGACACCATTCAAACAGTTTTAGAAACTTTAGGGTGTTTTCTATCCATATATAATAAGTATATGCATATTCTAGTTACTGGGTAGGATTAGTAACCAGATTAAATCGGGTACGTTTTTTATCCAGCCGTGAAAATACTGCCCCCTAGCCATAAGAGGTTAATTCTCCAGTCTTCTGTCTTATACCCTCGGGTCAGAAGTGGGCGTAACCACCTTTAGGGCAGTTTTCTGTTCATACCAAGTTAAGGGACAAGGCCTAGATTTTACTCAAATCCAATTTTAGACACTAACTTCACATCTCATCTTTACCAAAACATTCTCTTTGATTTGGATATTTTCCACACAACGTACAATGTATAAACATCAGGCATATACTGGGAAAACTCTTAAAGGTACAATGTTTTCATAATAACGTCATCTGTTAACCTTTATTAATAAAACAAAAATTACATACATTTTCATATTCCATCTCTCCTCATGACCACCATAGTGGCTGATGGAAACCATTGTTCCAAAGTCCCTTTATTGCATGTTTAATGTTCTGAGGCCAGTTCTCCATAGTGAGGACACAGGAATTTATCTCTGTCCTAGGATTTATCATGGGCGTGAGGGGTCATAAAACCCCCACATCCTCATACCCCTAGATCTCTCCTCCTCTGTTGGGGGTTGAGAGAGACCCTGTAGCATTGTGGTCTCCTGTAACCTGACCTGATCATGACAGTCCCCCTCTGGTAGGTTCAACTTGGAATGATTCTGCATGTTGCAACCCACCATAAGAATGACCATCGGATGTCCTGGTTTGTGGATCATCATAGCAGCCCCCCTTGGTGGTTCACCCTGGTAGGATTTCCGCAAGCTGTGGATCACCACCAGAATGGACCTAGGAGGTCTGGCAGTGGCTCTGTGTTCCGGCCCGTCGTCCAGTTATCCCGGCTAGTGGACCTAAGCAGTAACTTGGCAGACGTTAACGCACAACACTCAGGCAATACATCATAACATTTCCTCCCCAAATGAGCGGCATTTTGGCTCTACTGCTTCCTAAGTGTCAAAGGAAATGAAACGAAAAATTGGAATAGAAACATAAGTATACAAAATGTGTCTACCACACCTTAATCATCTAATATGGACTATGTTCTATATATGTCCAAGGTCTTGGCTAAATGGCTCTATCATGGCATTGTCTCTAATGTCATGTCTAGGGTGATCCTACTTGCAGGTGGGTAGTTAAGGCACTTGGAAAACCTTGGCCCCTGAAGGCCAAAGCTTATATCGGGGACATTACTGGGCTGACCTAGCGAGTTTGGGAGAGGAGGCTGAGACTTGGCCCCCTAAGGGGGTTTCTGGATCCATTGCCAACTTTCCAAGCATCGGGATCGCTTCCGTCCCACGGGTGATCCTAGTATAAGACCTCATTAGGTATTCCATTGCACGTATGCGCCTGTCAACGTAGTAGGTGCACACGCCAAGGGAAATAAGACCAAGGATCATAGTAACAGGCAGGATACTGTCCGGCACGTCCAAGAGCGGGCGACAGACCAATCTTTTGGTCTGTAGTCAGTCGGGTCGACTAAAAGTGCCTCATCCAGTATGCTAAGATCAACAGTCATGGGTCCCTCATACTGGATTTGGTATTGAATGGCTTGTGGTAACTCAAGGGAACGTTTAGCAAATGCGTCCGGCATTTCAATCTCTGTGTCGTCGGGAAGGTGGTAAAGACGCTCAGTGTTATCCCTGACAAACGGTTTGCTAGGACAGAGGTAGTGGACATCTTTGGTTAGAGTACACATTAGCAGGTTAGGGGTGAGATAGAAATCTGGGTTGTTTTCCTGGTAAGCTACAACTGGGGGCATGGCAATCTTTACATGAGTACTGTTGCTCCAAAATCCTACATTGAGAACCGTTTTCAATCTATAGATATTCTCAAGTTCAACAACCGGCAGCGTCAGTAGAAAACCCACTTCATGACGATCAACATCAACGTGTATTGGGATGGTCGACCCCAGACTATAGGCCAAATGTGACTGTAACGGCCTTATTGTGGTTGAAGTAGCTGAGGTCAATATGTCGTGCACCATTGAGAGGGGCACTAGATATGAGGGGATTCTATTCATGGCCAAGTGGTCCATAGAAGAGCTTACTTCACGGAGAAAATCCTCCAGTAACAATCGAACCAATTGGACATGGGCATAGTCATGGTTCATGACCTCTGCTAGCTTTCCTACAGGCAGGATAGTTTTGTTCAGGAGAGTAGCGTGTGTGTTGACCACCAGAATAGTGTCCTGGAGAGACTTTCCCACATGTTGCAACCTGAGGGCCTGTGCCTTCATCTGCTGCTGGATAAGTGGCATCTCTTCAGTAATCTCCCTAACGTTATTCTTGACTGTGGCTAGACTGACTGCGTTGACGGCAGTGGTACCTAGGGCAAAGAGTGACCCTATGGCTGCCCCTATCGATAGTAGCACCCCGACAAATCGTTTTTCTCGCCTGGGCTCAGCTAGTTCTGATTGGGTTACTGTGAACTTTGAGTTGGGCCAACATATGGGCAGTGTCTAGCTGGGCATGCTTAATTGCCTGGCTGGTCCAGTCATCCCCGGCCCAACTCAAATGCGCCGCAGGTGGAATGTGTTGGCGGTACACATTCTCTGCATCTAGGCGGACATATACCCTCTGCGTGTGCACTCTGCAGTTAGTTATGAGGAGTCCTGGATCGTCGCGGAGAACGATTCCCGTAGGGGGTCCGTTCTGATTACGTCTGCTGGGTTGGTTTTTACCAGGGCGCAGAGTGTCAGGATCATCCAAAGGAACTCCATCCTACAGAAACGCATAATCAGAGGTTGTTGGATTCTCTCAGTTATTTGTATTTGTAAACAAAAATGTTTTGACAACTATTTTTCTGGTTTTCTTATTTTTTAAACAGTACAGCGCAGGATGATATCAATAGTGACAACAGATGTGTATCTGGTAGCTGGAAAGAGAATAAAATATGTTAGTTGCAATCTCCTGGAAGGGATCAGCTGAGGGTACTTAAGAATTTTCTTAGTACCTCTGGCTTTGCTAGGCTTTTTATCTATTCGGTGCTGGCTAGCACCCCTTCTATTCCCATGGGGGGAGTGTACAACTTGATTTGGTTCCGGTGGACCCACTTTAAGGTGGCGTTTTGTCGACCTTTGCTGATTTTGATCTGGTAAGCTACCGGTGATAGCTTCACCACAATCTCGTGTGGACCCGTCCAGTGGGGCAGGAACTTTGTTGCGACGCCCGTTGGTTTGGTGTATATGTAGTACCACACCTTATCCCCGACCTCGAACACCTGGTGTGAGGCTTTTTTGTCGTAATAGGTCTTGTCACCTTCTGCACTTCTTTCCAACTGTCCTTGAGCATACGCAAAGGTTCCGCAAGTCGGTCACGTATTGATGAGCCGTGTAGGCGGTGGCTGCGGCGACATCTCCCGGTTGGTACAGGAGATGCAGTGGAAGTGTCATTTGCCGGCCCGTCATCATCTTGAAGGGTGTTATTTCCGTAGACCTGTTGCGTGTGGCTCTGATTGCCATCAGTACCAATGGGAGTTTGAGGTCCCAATCTTTGTGGTTGGCTGCCACATATATCCTCAAGATTCTGACGATTGTATGGTTGCTCCTTTCTACCCCCCCCCCCCCCCAAGCTCCTAGGGTGGTATGCAATGTGGAGTTTAGCTTTGACTCCCAGAAGCCTCCACAGTTCGGTCATTACAGCTGCCGAAAAGTGCGTTCCTCTGTCGCTGTCCACAGTTTCTCCTGGCAGGCCGAAACGACTGAAAACATGGTTTAGCAAAAGAACGGCGGTGGTTTCTGCTGTGTCATTTGTCACCGGCAGGCACTCCACCCACTTTGTGAATGCGCAAGTCACTGTGAGGAGATACTTGTTGCCTCTAGCTGACCTGGCAACTGGGCCGACCCAGTCGATCTGGATCAAGCTCCAGGGGTAAGACACACCCTTGCGTTGCAGAGTGGCTGTGAAGTGGCTTGGAGGGTTGAAACTGGCAGCAAACTAGACACCCCCTCCCGTATTGTGCCACGTCTTGTTCCATGTGAGGCCAGTAGGCCACCTGTTGCAATGTTTCACATGTAGCCTTGACCCCCCTATGGCCTCCACATGGCTCGTCGTGGGCATGGGCTATCATTATCCCCCTCTGTGTTTTAGGAACCACCCACCTTCGAGCGGTGTTCGTTTCTGAAACATACACCAGTAGGTCATCTACAAGTGTGAGGTGCTGTTTAGTTGCGTACAGCGAACGCAAGTCGTGTGCACCTGCCAAAGCCAGTTCGGACACTGGGTGGTTGACAGGATCCGACAGGAACGCCATCAAAGTGGCGAGGGACTAATCTTGGTGTTGCATTGCTACCAGGTCGTCATTCAGGAATTAATGCGTTAGCAACACATTATGTTTGTGCGAAGACGTTTTCCGTGGTGCTACATGGCTACGCGTTACTGCAGACACCATAGCTTCCTCAGTGGGTTTTACGTCTCGAGCATCAAACACCCAAGGGGTGCCGGGAATTGCACAGGATTTCGCCATGCTGTCGGCATGGTCGTTGCCAAGTTTGTCACGACCAGGTGATTTGGAGTGTCCCTTGACTTTCTTCCAATACACCTGTATGTCGTGTTTGGTGATGAGGTCATCACAAGCTAGAAGGAGCTCTTTGTTTTTCACCTCTTTACCACTTGAAGTAGTCATGTGCTTTTGTTTCCAAAACGGCAAGTGGCATAAGAAGGTGAGTCTCGCGTAGTTTGAGTCGGTGCAGATCACCAGTTCTGGCAATTCGTGTTTCACCGCCGTTTGCAGGGTGATCAGCACGCCAGCCACTTCTGCAAACTGGCTGGTCTTGTTGCCAAGCTGAAATTGAAGTGGTTTGCACGGAATGTCGTTGTGCCATACCAATCCCACCCCAGCTTGCAAGTGGTCTAGATGGTGGTAAGAACAGCCATCTACAAATGCCATCGGCATGTCGAGACACACGTTCTCTTCGAAGTAGTGATGGTTCAAAGGCAATGGCGGAGCGATGTCACGAGGGGGTGGTGCGGAGTCGGTTTCATCGTCACCACAGTGTTGACACACCGCCAAAGCACTGCCCAAAGGCAGGTTTTTCGCTTTTGCGTAGTTGATTACTACATCATGGCTCTGCAGCGTCATGAGCCAAGCCGCTATCCTGCTGTTGTGTACAGCACCCTCACGGATTCGTTGGCTTTTCAGAAAAGTCACAGGCTGGTGATATGTTTCTATGATCACCTTTTGTCCGCCGACATAACTGGTGAAGTGTTTGATCGCCCAGACTGTCGACAGCAGCGCTTTTTTGCAGTCTGAGTATTTGTGTTCAGCAGGGTTGAGTGTCTTGCTCGCGTAAGCAACCGCAGGTTTGTCTTGGTCGTATTTTTGGTACAACCCAGCGCTAAGGCAGTGCTCTGAGAAACCGACTTCCAAAAAGAATGTCTTGTCTTTGTTGGGGTATCAATCAATCACGCACGCCTACGGTTGCAAAATTATGGTAACTTTCCCAGGTTTCCCAGAAATCCTGGATGGACTATTCCAGATGTCTTGCTTTTTGCCTCCTGGTTCTGGAAATCTTTTTATTGATAACCAGGAAATTGAGAAAGTTACTGGAATTTTCCAACCCTAATCAAACCTTTAGGTTAGAGAGGGTGCGGTGTATGCCCGTCAATCATGCCTTTAGGTTGGAGAGGATGGGGTCTTTACCTGTCAACTAGGCATGGGCATGGTTATTTGAATATTCAAATAACTAAACTAACTTTTCTTGTGATTTGTGATGTTTTATTTACTTCCCATGACTGTGTTTCTGTATGTTAATGTGTGTGTATGTGTATATTTAGGGCGTTTGTAAAGGAGACCTAGGTCTCAATATGTCTTCCCTGTTAAAATAAACGATAAATCAATTAAATAAAAACAAATTGTACTCAAAGCTTTTAGGTGAGAGAGGGTGGGGTTTATACCTATTAGTGATGGGGGGGGGGGGGGGGGGGGGATTGATATTTACGTGTCGCAATATTATTTTTGGGCTGTATATTGTATCAATATTTGACTCCAAGTATAGATGTAAAAAATATAAATATTTTTTGCTACTGTAAAGGTACAGCACTAGTCAGCTGTTTCTGTGCCTAAATTCTGGTATTTTTCATCCTATAGATTGTTATCCATCTTTTTAAATAGTGAGAACATATTTTCAGCACTGACTGATCCTCCCTTGTCCCGCTGTGAGCAATATGTTTGGAACAACAAATCGCAATAAAATCGGCGTATGGAATCGCAATACATGTAGAACCGTGAGAATCGCAATGCATATCATATTGTGAGGTCTCCAGCAATTCCCAGTCAATCATTCAGTGTAGTATCAATTTGCCTTTTAGATCATCATGAATACGATGACATGGACATTGAGTAAATTGTTAATGGATCTTTGAATGGATTGAGTTCTGGGCACGTATGTATCAATCGTTGATAAAGATTGTTGATCTAAAATCAGGTACCCCCTGTCCATGTAATCGTATTCATGATGATCTAAAAGGCAAATTGATACTACACTGAATAAAATATAAACGCAACATACGATCATTTCAAAGATTTTACTGAGTTACAGTTCATATAAGGAAATCAGTCAATTGAAATAAATTAATTATGCCCAAATCTATGGATTTCTCATGACTGGGAATACAGATATGCATCTGTTGGTCACAGATGCCTTAAAAAAAAAAGTAGGGGCCTGGATGATAAAACCAGTCAGTATCTGGTGTGACCATTTGCCTCATGCAGCGTGACACATCTCCTTTGCATAGAGTCGATCAGGCTGTTGATTGTGGCCTGTGGAATGTTGTCCCACTCCTCTTCAATGGCTGTGCGAAGTTGCTTGATATTGGCGGGAACTGGAACAAATGAGAGAACAGCTATGAGGTCACCCGCAGGTGAAGAAGCTGGATGTGGAGGTCCTGGACTGGCGTGGTTACACGTGGTCTGCAGTTGAGGCCTGTTGGACGTACCACTGAATACTCTAAAACTACATTGGAGGCGGCTTATAGTTGAGAAATTAACATTAAATTCTCTGGCAACAGCACTGATGAACAGGCCTGCATGTTTCAAAACTTGAGACATCTGTGGCATTGTGTTGTATGACAACTGCACATTTTAGTGGCCTTTTATTGTCCCCAGCACAAGGTGCACCTGTGTAATGACCATGCTGTTTAATCAGCTTCTTAATATGCCACACCTGTCAGGTGGATTATCTTGGCATAGGGGTGTAACAGGGATCTGTCATGACTGTCCACGAGAATCCAAGTAGGTCAGATCAGGTTTGCAATGAATAACTTCAATCAGTCCCCCTCTCACCCGTAGAGGGAGGAGGAAAGAACTAGACGGGATTAACTCACGTCCTGTTGTAAATCAAGGACAGTTGATTCAGGTCTCCCTCTCCAAATTCACCAAATTCACCATTCGTGCTTTGTCTCAACAGACCTTTTTCCCAACGAAACTCTAACACGTTCAAAACCAAATACTGGAAAAATATGTCTAACATAGAACGTGGGGAATGGTCAGAGACGCTCTATAGAACACTAAATCAAATCAAATTTTAATGGTCACGTACACGTGTTTAGCAGATGTTATTGCGACATTGCAGCAATATCGAACAAGTAATATCTAACAATTTCACAACATATACCCAATACAAACAAATTTAAGGAATGGAATTAAGAATATATAAATATATGGACGAGCATATATGGACGAGCAATGTCAGAGCGGCATTGACTAAGATACTGTAGAATAGTATACAAGACAGTATATACATATGAGATGAGTAATGCAAGATATGGAAACATTATTAAAGTGACTACTGTTCCATTTATTAACTTTTTATGGATAGGGGGCAGTATTTTCACGGCCGGATAAAAAACGTACCCAATTTAATCTGATTATTACTCCTGCCCAGAAACTAGAATATGCATATAACTATTAGCTTTGGATAGAAAACACTCCAAAGTTTCTAAAACTGTTTGAATGGTGTCTGTGAGTATAACAGAACTCATTTGGCAGGCCAAAACCTGAGAAGATTCCAAACAGGAAGCGCCCTCTCTGACCATGTCTTGGCCTTTTTGTTATCTCTATCCAAAACAGGGGATCTCTGCTGTAACGTGACATTTTCTAACGCTCCCATAGGCTCTCAGAAGGCGCCAGAACGTTGAATGATGACTTTGGAGGCCATGGCTGAAAAACATTAGCGCATTTGGTAAGTGGTCGATCTGAGAACAATGAGACTGGGGCGCGCGTGCACGAGATGACTCCATGTTTTCATTTTCAGTCTTTGAACGAAAACAACGACTCCTGGTCAGAATATTATGGCTTTTTTACGAGAAAAATCGCATAAAAATTGATTTTAAACAGCGTTTGACATGCTTCGAAGTACGGTAATGGAATATTTTGAATTTTTTTGTCACGAAACGTGCCGGGCGCGTCAACCTTCGTTACCCTTCGGATAGTGTCTTGAACGCACGAACAAAACGCCGCTATTTGGATATAACTATGGATTATTTTGAACCAAACCAACATTTGTTATTGAAGTAGAAGTCCTGGGAGTGCATTCTGACAAAGAACAGCAAAGGTAATCCAATTTTTCTTATAGTAAATCTGAGTTTAGTGAACGCCAAACTTGGTGGGTGTCAAAATAGCTAGCCCATGATGGCGAGCTATCTACTCAGAATATTGCAAAATGTGCTTTCACCGAAAAGCTATTTTAAAATCTGACACCGCGATTGCATAAAGGAGTTCTGTATCTATAATTCTTAAAATAATTGTTATGTTTATCGTGAGTAATTTAGTAAATTCACCAGAAGTGTTCGGTGGGAATGCTAGTTCTGAACGTCACATGCTAATGTAAAAAGCTGTTTTTTTATATAAATATGAACTTGATTGAACAAAACATGCATGTATTGTATAACATAATGTCCTAGGAATGTCATCTGATGAAGATCATCAAAGGTTAGTGCTGCATTTAGCTGTGGTTTTGGTTTTTGTGACATTATATGCTAGCTTGAAAAATGGGTGTCTGATTATTTCTGGCTGGGTACTCTGCTGACATAATCTAATGTTTTGCTTTCGCTGTAAAGCCTTTTTGAAATCGGACAGTGTGGTTAGATAAAGGAGAGTCTTGTCTTTAAAATGGTGTAAAATAGTCATATGTTTGAAAAATTGAAGTTTTCAGATTTTCGAGGACTTTGTATTTCGCGCCACGCCCATCATTGGATATTGGAGCACGTGTTCCGCTAGCGGAACATGGCCAATGATTTCAAGTCTGTATATAGGCAGCAGCCTCTCTGTGCTAGTGATGGCTATTTAACAGTCTGATGGCCTTGAGATAGAAGCTGTTTTTCAGTCTCTCGGTCCAAGCTTGATGCGCCTGTATTGACCGCCTTCTGGATGATAGCGGGGTGAACAGGCAGTGGCTCGGATGGTTGTTGTCCTTGATGATCTTTTTGGCCTTCCTGTGACATCGGGTGCTGTAGGTGTCCTGGAGGGCAGGTAGTTTTCCCCCGGTGATGTGTTGTGCAGACCGCACCACCCTCTGGAGAGCCCTGCGGTTATGGGTGGTGCATTTCCCGTACCAGATGGAGATACAGCCCGACAGGATGCTCTCAATTGTGTATCTGTAAAAGTTTGAGGGTTTTAGGTGACAAGCCACATTTCTTCAGCCTCCTGGTGCTCCTTCACCACACTGTCTGTGTGGGTGGACCAGTTCAGTTTGTCAGTGATGTGTACGCCGAGGAACTAGAAGCTTTCCACATCCTCCACTGCTGTCCCATAGATGTGAATAGGGGGGTGCTCCCTCTGCTATTTCCTGAAGTCCATGATCATCTCCTTTGTTTTGTTGACATTGAGTGAGAGGTTATTTTCCTGGCACCACACTCCCAGAACCCTCACCACCTACCTGTAGGCTGTCTTGTCGTTGTTGGTAATCAGGCCTACTACTGTTGTCGTTTGCAAACTTGATGATTGAGTTGGAGGTGTGCTTAGCCACGCAGTCATGGATGAACAGGGAGTACAGGAGGGGGCTGACTACGTACCCTTGTGGGGCCCCAGTGTTGAGGATCAGCGAAGTGGAGGTGTTGTTTCCTACCTTCACCATCTTGGGGCGGCCCGTCAGGAAGTCCATGACCCAATTGCACAGGGCGGGTTTCAGACCCATAGCCTCAAGCTTAATGATGAGCTTGGAGGGTAGTAGGGTGTTGAAGGCTGAGCTATAGCTATAATACATAGGTATTCCTCTTGTCCAGATGGGATTGTGCAGTATGATGGCGATTGCATCGTCTGTGGACCCATTACTGCGGAAAGCAAATTGAAATGGTTTTAGGGTGACAGGTGAGGTAGAGGTGATGTGATCCTTGACTAGTCTCTCAAAGCACTTCATGATGACAGAAGTGAGTGCTACGGGGCAATAGTCATTTAGTTCAGTTACCTTTCCATTCTTCGGTACAGGAACAATGGTGGCCATCTTGAAGCATGTGGGGACAGCAGACTGGGATAGGGAGAGATTGAATATGTCCGTAAACACACCAGCCAGCTGGTCTGCGCATGCTCTGAGGATGAAGCTAGGGATGCCGTCTGGGCCAGCAGCCTTGCGAGGGTTAACACGTTTAAATGTCTTACTCACGTCAGCCACGGAGAAGGAGAACCCACAGTCCTTGTTAGCGGGCTGCGACGGTGGCACTGTGTTATCCTCAAAGCGGGAAAAGAACGTGTTTAGCTTGTCCGGAAGCGAGACGTTGGTGTCCACGATGTGGCTGGTTATTCTGTTTTTGTCTGTGATTGTCTGTAGACCCTGCCACATACATCTCTTGTCTGAGCCGTTGAATTGCTTTGTCTCTATACTGATATTTTGCCTGTTTGACTGCCTTGCGGAGGGAATGACTACTCTGTTTGTATTCTGCCATATTCCCAGTCACCTTGCCATGGTTAAATACTGCCACCTGTCCACGGTTTCTGGTTAGGGTAGGTTTTAATAGTCACAGTGGGTACAGAATCTCCTGTACACTTCCTGATAAACTCAGTTACCATTTCAGTGTATTCGTCAATTTTATTCTCAGAAGCTACCGAAACATTTCCCAGTCCGCATGATCAAAACAATCTTGAAGCGTGGATTCCAATTGGTCAGACCAGCGTTGAATAGTCCTTAGCACGAGTACTTCCTGTTTGAGCCTATAGGAAAGGAGGAGCAAAATGTAGTCGTGGTCAGATTTGCCAAAAGGAGGGCAGGGTAGGGCCTTGTATGCATCCCGGAGGTTGGAGGAACAGTGGTCTAGTGTTTTAGCAGCACGAGTACTACAGTCAATAAGCTGATAGAATTTAGGCAGCCTTTTCCTCAAATTTTCTTCGTTAAAATCCCCAGCTACAATAAATGCAGCCTCAGGATATATGGTTTCCAGTTTGCACAAAGTCCAGTGAAGTTCCTTGAGAGCCGTTGTGGTATCGGCCATGGCTATAATCAAAAAAAATTATCTTGGGAGATATTCCGGTCGGCATTTGATTATGAGGTGTTCTAGGTTGGGTGAACAAAAGGACTTGAGTTCCAGTATGTTACCACATTCACACCATGAGTATTTAATCATGAAACATACACCCCCACCATTCTTCTTCCCGGAGAGATGTTTATTCCTGTCGGCGCAATGAACTGAGAATCCAGATGGTTGGACCGACTCCGACAGTATATCCCGACATTTCACACCATGAGTATTTAATCATGAAACATACACCCCCACCATTCTTCTTCCCGGAGAGATGTTTATTCCTGTCGGCGCAATGAACTGAGAATCCAGATGGTTGGACCGACTCCGACAGTATATCCCGAGAGAGCCATGTTTTCGTGAAACAGTATGTTACAGTCCCTGATGTCTCTCTGGTAAAAAACCCTTGCCCTGATCTCGTCAGCTTTGTTATCCAGGGACTGAACACACACAATTTTCTGGGCTAACAATGTAAGAAAATCATGCATAAAAAAACAAAATACTGCAAAGTTTCCTAAGAACGAGAAGCAAGGCAGCCCTCTGTCCGTGCCATCTGTGTAATTGTGTTTGATGTTATAGATTTTTTTTTTTTAAATGTTATAAATTAAATACTGTAACTTGGAATGTATACCCACTACATGTACCAAGTTCCCATACTATGCGTTGAGCATGTAATATGAAAAATGATGATGAGGGTTTTGTTAAGAGAGGGATGTTATTTGAGCTGATTGTTTTACATAACTTTGTACAAATGACAAGTCACGCCCCAAGTGAGTTCAGAGAGCGTGTCAGCCTGAAAGAACCGCCCCTTTCAAACAAACTGTATAAATGATGAGTAAAAAAATGTACCTACCAAACCAGCAAAGCATCAAGCTGCAGCTGCATGTTTCAAGGGGTTTGAACTTTGAATATCAACACGAGGTAGAGACAATAAACTCTCCTCCCAGACAATCACTGGTATGGCTGATTAGCTGTCCTAAGTAAAGTATCTTTGATAGCGAATGTAAGTAGACCATTATACTACTCTGCTGAAACCATCGCATTACGCTACTCTCATCCCCCCACTGGGAACCATCGTCACAGCTGGCTAGCCTATCTTCAAAGAAGCAACTTCAAGAGCAAATGGAAGGAAAATAAACTCTGTAGTTCTGTTCAGGACTACACGACAAGTCACTGGATACCAGACAACTACAGAGAAGAACAACAGCAGAATACTTTTTGGGACCCTTTTGGACAATCAGTCTTACGAGTGTGCTGCAAAAAGGCCCAATTCACTTTCTAAGGCGGCCCTGTCCACCAAGAGAGATCCGGCGAACCAAGGCATTTCACGTAAATACATTCACGATTTCTTACTCAAAGCGGGCGGCGGTTTGTGTGCAAAGTACAGTTGAAGTCGGAATTTAACATACACTTAGGTTGGAGTCATTAAAACTCCTTTTTCAACCACTCTACAAATTTCTTGCTAACAAACTATAGCAAGTCGGTTAGGACATCTACTTTGTGCATGACACAAGTAATCTTTCCAACAATTGTTTACAGACAGATTATTTCACTTATAATTCATTGTATCGCAATTCCAGTGGGTCAGAAGTTTACATTAAGTTGACTGTGCCTTTAAACAGCTTGGAAAATTCCAGAAAATTATGTCATGGCTTTAGAAGCTTCTGATAGGCTAATTGACATCATTTGAGTCAATTGGAGGTGTACCTGTGGATGTATTTCAAGGCCTACCTTCAAACTCAGTGCCTCTTTGCTTGACATCATGGGAAAATCAAAAGTAATCAGCTAAGACCTCAGATAAAAATTGTACACCTCCACAAGTCTGGTTCATCCTTGGGAGCAATTTCCAAATGCCTGAAGGTACCACGTTCATCTGTACAAACAATAGTACGCCAGTATAAACACCATGGGACCACGCAGCCTTCATACCGCTCAGGAAGAAGATGCGTTCTGTCTCCTAGAGATGAACGCACTTTGGTGCGAGAAGTGCAAATCAATCCCAGAACAACAAGGACCTTCTGAAGATGCTGGAGGAAACCGGTACAAAAGTATCTATATCCACAGTAAAACGAGTCCTATATCAACATGACCTGAGAGGCCGCTCAGCAAGGAAGATGCCACTGCTCCAAAACCGCCATAAAAAAAGCCAGACTACGGTTTGGAACTGCACATGGGGACAAACATTGTAATTTTTGGAGAAATGTCCTCTGGTCTGATGAAACAAAAATAGAACTGTTTGGCCATAATGACCATTATGTTTGGAGGAAAAAGGGGGAGGCTTGCAAGCCGAAAAACACCGTCCCAACCGTGAAGCACTGGGGTGCCAGGCATGTTAATAATCATGTCATTGCTACATTGGCTGGACATACTATAGAGCAAGTTAAAGTGTACAAATATTTGGGTGTGTGGGTTAATGATAAGCTGAGCTTCACTGTGCATGTAGAGAACTTGATAAGGAAGCTCAAGCTGAAAATAGGATTTTATTTCCGACATAAGGCTTATTTTTCTTTTGAGGCCAGGAAGGAGCTGGTACGATGTACATTACTGTCGGTTTTAGATTTTAGTGATGTTATATATATGCAGGCCTCAGCTACTTCCCTGAGAGCATTTGATTCAGTGTATCATGCAGCCATCAGGTTCATTACAAGTCAGAAACGTCTAACACATCATTGTGATCTCTACAGCGCTGTTGGCTGGTCGTCATTGACCTGGCGTAGGCTTAAACACTAGTATACACTGATTTATAAGGCCATATTGGGTAAAATGACATTTTATCTCTGTTCTTTTTTAGTCAGGTCAGTAAATAAATATAAATTACGGTCCCATTCTGATTTGCTTCTAACAGTACCAAAAATTAGAACAGGTCATGGTAGAAATAGTTTTAGTTACTTAGCTCCGTGGTCCTGGAATTCTCTCCTGAACATTTTAAAATGTGATGATCTAGTTTCGTTGGTGGAGTTTAAACACTTGATCGATGTATATATCATAGAAGAGTGTAATTGTTTTTAGGCCAGCTGTTTTTAGTCAAGACATTTGTGTTTATAATGTAAAATGTTTTTGTTGTACTGTATGTGTGTTTATAGTTTTGTTTAATGTTGTGTAAGTGTATGGAAAAGAGATGTTATATCAATGACAAAAAAACTATATAAATAAAGGTAAAATAAATAAATAAATTTAAAAAACATGTTTTGGGGGTGCTGTGCTGACTGGTGCACTTCACAAAATAGATGGCATCATGAGGCAGGAAAATTATGTGGATATATTGAAGCCACATCTCAAGACATTTGCTTGGTCGCAAATGGGTCTTCCAAATGGACAATGACCCCAAGCATACTTCCAAAGTTGTGGCAAAATGGCTTAAGGACAACAAAGTGAAGGTATTGGAGTTGCCATCACAAAGCCCTGACCTCAACCCTACAGACCATTTGTGGGCAGAACTGAAAAAGCATGTGTGAGCAAGGAGGCCTACAAACCTTACTCAGTTACACCAGCTCTGTCAGGAGGAATGGGCCAAAATTCACCCAACTTATTGTGGGAAGCTTGTGGAAGGCTACCTGACACATTTGACCCAAGTTAAACAATTTAAAGACAATGCTACCAAATACTAATTGAGTGTATGTAAACTTCTGACCCACTGGGAATGTGATGAAAGAAATAAAAGCTGAAATAAATCACTACTATTATTCTAACATTTCACATTCTTAAAATAAAGTGTTGATCCTAACTGACCTAAAACAGGGAATTTTTACTAGGATTAAATGTCAGGAATTGTGTAAAACTGAGTTTAAATGTATTTGGCTAAGGTGTATGTAAACTTCTGACTTCAACTGTATGTGGTTACTGTAGGTGAGAGTAGTTTCTGAAAGTACCAATGTTAAGTGTCTCTTTCCCCCTCCGTCTCTTTTGTAACAAGCAGCCACGTTGTCATTCCGCTTGGGACCTGTTTTTAACGTATTAAGTGTATGTTTATCCAGTTACAATTTAATTAGCTAGTAAATAAATAATTAAACCAACTAGTGTAGTACTGAATCATAAGTAAGGCTCTGGTTTTTGCAGACGCAAGAAGGTTACGATGGTTCAGAATGATTTGATACGAGGTTATGATTCATAAGTTGACTTTTTATAAATGTGATAGCTAAAGACCTTCTAGAGTTTAATTGGGGATATGGTAACTCTTTAAAGAACCACTCTCGTGGTGCCCCAGATCCTAATGAGTTAATTGTTACATGATTAATTTAATCGGGTAACAATTTAACATAGTTAGATAATTAGATAAATAAGTATTCAGATCAATGTGATAATCAAGTCACAACAAATGTAAATACATTTGTGCATAACATTTGAGAGAAACTTTTATCTGGGGTCTTTTATTTCAGCTCATGAAACATGGGACCAACACCTTACATATTGTGTTTATATTTTTGTTCTGTATAAATTGGCACTCCTTCTCTGAGACGCTTGATAGATATGGCCTTTGATTTCAGCACTACAGGTTTCAGCACTACGTCCGTAGGGACGATCCATGCCATCTTTGAGAAGAGCAACAACCACTACACATGGAAGAAGGTCACCACCACCGTGCACAACATCATAGTCGGCAAACTGTGGATCGACCAGGTGAGATGAACTTGGAGGGGAAAAAAATACACAACCTACACTACCGGTCAAAAGTTTTAGAACACCTACTCATTGAAGGGTTTTTATTTATTTGTACTATTTTCTACATTGTAGAATAATATTGAAGACATCAAAACTATGAAATAACATATATTGAATCATGTAGTAACCAAAAAGTGTTAAACATATCAAAATATATTTTACATTTGAGATTCTTCAAATAGCCACCCTTTGCCTTGATGACAGCTCTGCACACTCTTGGCATTCTCTCAACCAGCTTCATGAGGTAGTCACCTGGAATGCATTTCAATTAACAGGTGTGCCTTCTTAAAGTTAATTTGTGGATTGTTTTGTGTTGTGTTGTGACAAGGTGGGGGGGGGGGGGGGGGTATACACAAGATGGCCCCATTTGGTAAAATACCAAGTCCATATTATGGCAAGAACAACTCAAATAACCAAAGAGAAACGACAGGCCATCATTACTTTAACCTGTTAGGGCTAGGGGGCAGTATTTACACGGCCGGATAAAAAACGTACCCGATTTAATCTGGTTATTACTACTGCCCAGAAACTACAATATGCATATAATTATTGGCTTTGGATAGAAAACACCCTAAAGTTTCTAAAACTGTTTGAATGGTGTCTGTGAGTATAACAGAACTCATATGGCAGGCAAAAACCTGAGAGATTCCTTTACAGGAAGTGGCCTGTCTGACCATTTATTGTCTTTCATTGACATCTCATTCAATTACAAAGGATCTCTGCGGTAATGTGACACTTCCCACGGCTCCAATAGGCTCCCAGAGCCCGGGAAAAACCTGAATGTCGTCATTTCAGCCCCAGGCTGAAACACATTATCGCCTTTCTCAAGTGGCCGATCAAGGGACTGTGGGCTTAGGCGCGTGCACTGGCCGCCCCCGTCTTTGTGTTTTTTCCTCTGTTTGCCGAAAAGGAGATTCCCGGTCGGAATATTATCGCTTTTTTACGAGATAAATTGCATAAAAATTGATTTTAAACAGCGGTTGACATGCTTCGAAGTACGGTAATGGAATATTTAGATTTTTTTTGTCACGAATTGCGCCATACGCGCGACCCTTCTTTACCATTCTGATAGTGTCTGGGACGCACGAACAAAACGCCGCTATTCGGATATAACGATGGATTATTTTGGACCAAACCAACATTTGTTATTGAAGTAGCAGTCCTGGGAGTGCATTCTGACGAGGACAACAAAAGGTAATCAAACTTTCATAATAGTAAATCTGATATTGGTGAGTGCTAAACTTGCCGGGTGTCTAAATAGCTAGCCCGTGATGCCTGGGCTATGTACTTAGAATATTGCAAAATGTGCTTTCACCAAAAAGCTATTTTTAAATCGGACATATCGAGTGCATAGAGGAGGTCTGTATCTATAATTCTTAAAAGAATTGTTATGCTTTTTGTGAACGTTTATCGTGAGTAATTTAGTAAATTGTTAGCAAATTCCCCGGAAGTTTGCGGGGGGTATGCTAGTTCTGAACGTCACATGCTAATGTAAAAAGCTGTTTTTTGATATAAATATGAACTTGATTGAACAAAACATGCATGTATTGTATAACATAATGTCCTAGGTGTGTCATCTGATGAAGATCATCAAAGGTTAGTGCTGCATTTAGCTGTCTTCTGGGTTTTTGTGACATTATATGCTAGCTTGAAAAATGGGTGTCTGATTATTTCTGGCTGGGTACTCTGCTGACATAATCTAATGTTTTGCTTTCGCTGTAAAGCCTTTTTGAAATCGGACAGTGTGGTTAGATAAAGGAGAGTCTTATCTTTAAAATGCTGTGAAATAGTCATATATTTGAAAAATTGAAGTTTTTGTATTTTTGAGGAATTTGTAATTCGCGCCACGCCTATCATTGGATATTGGAGCAGGTGTTCCGCTAGCGGAACGTCTAGATGTAAGAGGTTAAAAGAGCATGTTAAAGTTAGAAGCAATTGGATTTGACGCAATATCCTACAACTATTTTAGCACTGTTTCGCCTTTAATCAAATTAATTAAGCAAGTACCAGTCAAAAGTTTGTACATACCTACTCATTCCAGGAATTTTCTATATTTTTACTATTTTCTACATTGTAGAATAATAGTGAAGACATCACAACTGTAGAAGGTGTAGCCCATCATGAAAATGTTTCCTATTAGCAGGACAACATACTTTTTATAACCCGGCTACTGTTGTGAAAATTCCTCAACTTGCAATGTAGTCGATGCTGAAGTACTCTAAAGTGTTACATTTTGAACTCAAAACAGCAGTACAGTATTTCTTCAACATCTTTATGCTTTTGTTAATAAAATAATGAGAAAAAAGACATTCAAATGCGGATGTTTACATAAACTACATTTTAGTCACACTTCCACCCAGCTCCACGACCACAGGTAAAACCTTGCTGAGATGATCAACATATTTGTTGCATTGTTGTATCGCAATTTCTCTAGCCAAAATATCTTGATGGCCTTGACGAGTTCATCTTTGCTTGTCGGCTTGGCAGAGTTATGGATGAATGTTTTCAGTTGATGCCAAACAAACAAGTTCGATCGGGTTGAAATCAGGAGACCTACATGTAGAGATGAAAATAATATTTTTAGATATTCTGTCTGGGCTCGGTGGGACGTGCGTCCCACCCTAGTCAACAGCCAGTGGAAGCGCGTGGCGCGAAATACAAATACCTCAAAAATGCTATAACTTCAATTTCTCAAACATATGACTATTTTACACAATTTTAAAGACAAGACTCTCGTTAATCTAACCACAGTCTGATTTCAAAAAGGCTTTACAGCGAAAGCAAAACATTAGATTGTCAGGAGAGTACCCTGCCAAAAATAATCACACAGCCATTTTCAAAGCAAGCATATGTCACAAAAACCAAAACCACAGCTAAATGCAGCACTAACTCCTAGGACATTGTTATACAATACATGCATGTTTTGTTCAATCAAGTTCATATTTATATCAAAAAACAGCTTTTTACATTAGCATGTGATGTTCAGAACTAGCA